>NC_041390.1:55453343-55502857 GCF_002162155.2 Triticum dicoccoides | reverse complement strand
ACAATGCTACTATCTTTTTTTCCACACTTGTGCTTCAAAGTAGCACCATTATCTTCATGATAGAGAGTATCTTGTTTTGTTACTTTCATATACTAGTGGGAATTTTTCATTATAGAACTTGGCTTGTATATTCCAACAATGGGCCTCCTCAAGTTCCCTAGGTCTTCGTGAGCAAGCAAGTTGGATACACACCCACTAGTTTCTTCTGTTGAGCTTTCATACATTTATAGATCTAGTGCATCCGTTGCATGGAAATCCCTACTCCTTGCATTAACATCAATCAATGGGCATCTCCATAGCTCATTGATTCGCCTCGTTGATGTGAGACTTTCTCCTTTTTTGTCTTCTCCACATAACCCTCATCATTATACTCTATTCCACCCACAGTGCTATATCCATGGCTCACACTCATGTATTGCGTGAAAGTTTATAAAGTTTGAGATTACTTAAGTATGAAACAATTGCTTGGCTTGTCATCGGGGTTGTGCATGATGAGAGCATTCTTGTGTGACGAAAATGGAGCACGACTAAACTATATGATTTTGTAAGGATGAACTTTCTTTGGCCATGTTATTTTGAGAAGACATAATTGCTTAGTTAGTATGCTTGAAGTATTATTAATTCTATGTCAATATTAGAATTTTATCTTGAATCTTTCGGATCTGAATATTCATGCCACAATTAAGAAGAATTACATTGAAATTATGCCTAGTAGCATTCCACATCAAAAATTCTGTTTTTATCATTTACCTACTCGAGGATGAGCAGGAATTAAGCTTGGGGATGCTTGATACGTCTCCAACATATCTATAATTTTTGCTTGCTCCATGCTATATTATCTTCTGTTTTGGACATTATTGGGCTTTATTATCCACTTTTATATTATTTTTGGGACTAACCCCTATTAACCAGAGGCCCAGCCCAGAATTGCTGTTTTTTTTGCCTATTTCAGAGTTTCGCAGAAAAAGAATATCAAACGGAGTCCAAACGGAATGAAACCTTCGGGAATGTGATTTTCGGAACGAACATGATCCAGGAGACTTGGACCCTACGCCAAGCAACCAACAGGGAAGCCACAAGGTAGGGGGCGCGCCTACCCCCCAGGCATGCCCTCTACCCCTCGTGGGCCCCCTATTGCTCCACTGACGTACTCCTTCCTCCTATATATACCTACGTACCCCCAAACGATCAGATACAGAGCCAAAACCCTAATTCCACCGCCGTAACTTTCTGTATCCATGAGATCCCATCTTGGGGCCTGTTTCGGAGCTCCGCCGGAGGGGGCATCGATCACGGAGGGCTTCTACATCAACACCATAGCCCTTCCGATGAAGTGTGAGTAGTTTACCTCAGACCTTCGGGTCCATAGGTATTAGCTAGATGGCTTCTTCTCTCTTTTTGGATCTCAATACAAAGTTCTCCCCCTCTCTTGTGGAGATCTATTCGGTGTAATCTTCTTTTGTTGTGTGTTTGTTGAGACCGATGAATTGTGGGTTTATGATCAAGTTTATCTATGAACAATATTTGAATATTCTCTAAATTCTTTTATGTATGATTGGTTATCTTTGCAAGTCTCTTCGAATTATCAGTTTGGTTTGGCACTCTAGATTGATCTTTCTTGCAATGGGAGAAGTGCTTAGCTTTGGGTTCAATCTTGCGGTGTCCTTTCCTAGTGACAGTAGGGGTAGCAAGGCACGTATTGTATTGTTGCCATCGAGGATAACACGATGGTTTTTTTTATCATATTGCATGAATTTATCCCTCTACATCATGTCATCTTGCTTAAAGCGTTACTCTGTTCTTATGAACTTAATACTCTAGATGCATGCTGGATAGCGGTCGATGTGTGGAGTAATAGTAGTAGATGCAGGCAGGAGTCGGTCTACTTGTCTCGGACGTGATGCCTATATACATGATCATACCTAGATATTCTCATAACTATGCTCAATTATGTCAATTGCTCAACAGTAATTTGTTCACCCACCGTAAAATACTTATGCTCTTGAGAGAAGCCACTAGTGAAACCTATGGCCCCCGGGTCTATCTTCCATCATATTAATCTTCCAACACTTAGTTATTTTCATTGCCTTTTATTTTACTTTGCATATTTATCATAAAAATACCAAAAATATTATCTTATCATATCTATTAGATCTCACTCTCGTAAGTGACCGTGTAGGGATTGACAACCCCTTATCACGTTGGTTGCGAGGATTTATTTGTTTTGTGTAGGTGCGAGGGACTCGCGCGTAGCCTCCTACTGGATTGATACCTTGGTTCTCAAAAACTAAGGGAAATACTTATGCTACTTTGCTGCATCACCCTTTCCTCTTCAAGGGAAAACTAACGCAGTGCTCAAGAGGTAGCAAGAACCCCTACGATATGACCTTGGTGGATTACGGTGGAGGGGGCACCGCACACGGCTAAAAGATCAACTGATCAACTTGTGTCTATGGGGTGCCCCCTCCCCCGTATATAAAGGAGCGGAGGAGGGGAAGAGGCCGGCCCTTCTAGGTGCGCCCTAAGGGGAGTCCTACTCCCACCGGGAGTAGGACTCCTACCCTTCCAAGAGTAGGAGTAGGAGAGAGGGAAGGATGAGAGAGGGGGAAGGAAAGGGGGGCATCGTCCCCCCTTCCTTGTCCAATTCGGACTAGAGGGAAAGGGGGCACGCGGCCTGCCCTGGCCGCCCCTCCTCTTCTCCACTAAGGCCCAATAGGCCCATTACACTCCCCGGGGGGTTCCGGTAACCCCCCGGTACTCCGGTATTTGTCTGAACTTGCCCAGAACCCTTCCAAAGTCCAAACATAGTCATCCAATATATCCATCTTTATGTCTTGACCATTTCGAGACTCCCCGTCATGTGTGTGATCATATCCGGGACTCTAAACTACCTTCGGTACATCAAAACACATAAACTCATAATACCGATCATCAGCGAACGTTAAGCCTACGGACCCTACGGGTTCGAGAACTATGTAGACATGACCGAGACTCATCTCTGGTCAATAACCAATAGCGGAACCTAGATGCTTATATTGGCTCCTACATATTCTACGAAGATCTTTATCGTCCAAACCGCATAACAACATACGTTATTCCCTTTGTCATCGGTATGTTACTTGCTCAAGCCGATCGTTGGTATCCTGATACCTAGTTCAATCTTGTTACCAGCAAGTCTCTTTACTCGTTCCATAATGCATCATCCCGCAACTAACTCATTAGTCACAATGCTTGCAAGGCTCATAGTGATGTGCATTACCGAGAGGGCCCGGAGATACCTCTCCGACAATCGGAGTCACAAATCCTAATCTCGATCTATGCCAACTCAACAAGAACCATCGGAGATACCTGTAGAGCACCTTTATAATCACCCATTTACGTTGTGACGTTTGGTAGCACACAAAGTGTTCCTCCGGTACTCGGGAGTTTCATAATCTCATAGTTATAGGAACATGTACAAGTGATGAAGAAAGCAATAGCAACAAACTAAACGATCATTCTCTAATGATGTGATCCCGTTAATCAAATGACAACTCATGTCTATTGTTAGGAAACATAACCATCATTGATTCAACGAGCTAGTCAAGTAGAGGCAAACTAGTGACACTCTGTTTGTCTATGTATTCACACATGTACTAAGTTTCCGGTTAATACAATTCTAGCATGAATAATAAACATTTACCATGATATAAGGAAACATAAATAACAACTTTATTATTGCCTCTAGGGCATACTTCCTTCACTTCTCCACCTTGGTTTTGAGCCTCGGAGAGCCACCAGTGAGAGATTCCTTCAAAGCTTTGAGGCACATTGCCTTGGACTCGATGCTCACCCAAGTCGTGTTGTCCTTCTTGGCAAGGCGGACGCTGCAGCAGGCCTCCCCACCCCCGTCCGCCGCCCCCTCATCAGGCCGGGGCTCTTCCAGCTGGACGATTGTCACCCGAGAGCGGGGATTGCCCGAGCCTGAGAGGAGAGGCGATCCAGGGGGGACGGGGGCATCACGAAGTGCAGGGTAGAGCGACAGGCAGAGAGGCCCATTGCTCGCATCGACAGGGAGGGGGGAGCGCCCAGCACACGCAGCACCGAGGCCAGCTGACGGCCTCCACCACACCCACGTCCGCGGAAGGGAGGAGCCTGCATGCCGCCGTCGCGCCCGCGCCCCGTAGGTGTCCCCTGAAGGACGGGGAAGTTGTGCGCGAAGGGTGGAGGCGGGTCGCGAAAGAAGGGAAGGTACACGCCCTCCATGGAGAAGGAGTCGCTGGCGGCCCAAGCACGGACCGGCCAGACCGAGATCACCTGGACCCCCCTCCCCAGCGGCTTCCGATGGGCCATGCATCGCAGGGAACGTCACGAGGGTTGTGGAGGCGCACCACCACCCTAACCGTGGCCCCCTCCCCGCAAGCACCAAAGGATCGACCTCCAGCACTTTGCCGAAGGACGCGAAGGCTGCCGCGATGCCGCCAGGGTTCAGGTGTTCAGCGGGGAAGCAAGTGGCAGCAAGGAGGGCGCACGTGCCAACATGCGTGTCCGTCTGCCCGTACCTTTCCTCGCGGTGGATGTCGATACGAGCCCCCTCATGCATGAACGGCTGGTGGCGCATGGCTTCCTCACGGTCTACCGGAGAGGCGAAACGGAGGTACATGACTCCGATCGACGAAGGGATCGTCTCAGGGAGGATGTGGCCGATACCATGGAGGAGAGCTGTCTGGACCGCCACTGTGTCGTTGTGGAAGGTGCTGGGCGGCTCAATGGTGACCACCGCGAGCATCATGGCCGCCGCGTAGTCACCCTCTGGCATGAACACCTCCACTGCATCAGGACGGAGGGATTCCGCCGCAATGGAGCGCCCAGAGGACCTGGATAACTCGGAGGCAGCAGACGAGCCAGAGATGGAGGTTGGCGCGCGGCTAGACCCCGGCCCACCCTCCCCACCATTGGGCACGGCCAGCCCCTGTCCAGAAGCACGAGGCAAAGGCTGAGCGGGCATGACTGGCTCCGGGTGCTGGTCACCGGAGAGGAAGGGACGGGGGATGGAGGCGGCGAGGACACAACTGTAGAACTGGAGATGTCACGGAAGCGGGGCACTTGCGGCGGGGCAGCGACCGACGAGCTAGTCCCCCCAGCCTCGAACCCCCCGAGCAAAGGCGGGCTATCCAGGGGCCTGGTCAGACGGAGATGAGCAGAAGGGTAGGGGGTGGCTAGGCGGTGGGAGGGAGGTGCTGGAACCGGCAAGGGGTGGTGCTGCAACCGTCCTCATCTGAAGCTGGGAACCAAAAGCTGTTGGTGCTGCAAGCCCATGCCGTTGTGCCGGGGACGACGACGGCTACGTCGTGCTACAATGGGCAGACGAGATGCTGCCTGGAACCGGCCTTGGTGGGAGCAGCAACCAGTGACAATTTTTGCTTCATCCGTTCTTTTTTTGCTAGAATCAGTGACTTTTTCTTGCTAGTATCCGCAATTTGAGTGTTTTTTGCTGGAACCAGAGGATTTTTTTTGCTACCATCGTCTCTGAATTTTGCTGGATTCATTGCTCGTTTTTTGCTACCATTGTTTTGGTTTTAGCTGGAACCAGCGCCATTTTTGCTATGACTGTCTTTGAGTTTTGCTGGAACCAGATGATCTTTTTGCTACCATTGTCTTAGTTTTTGCTGGAACTGGAACCCTAGGGCGCCTCCTCCACCCCCTTCCCCCTATATATAGTGAGGGAGAGAGAGGGCAGCCACACCCTTCCCCTGGCGCAGCCCCTCCCCTCTCCTACACCTCCTCCTCCATAGCGCTTGGCGAAGCCCTGCCGGAGAACCACGAGCTCCATCACCACCACGTCGTCGTGCTGTCGGAGTTCTCCCTCAACTTATCCTCTCCCCTTGCTGGATCAAGAAGGAGGAGACGTCGCCGGGCTGTACGTGTGTTGAATGCGGAGGCGCCGTTGTTCGGCGCTTAGATCGGAATCGACCGTGATCTGAATCGCTGCGTGTATGACTCCACCAACCGCGTTCTTGTAATGCTTCCGCTTAGCGATCTTCAAGGGTATGAAGATGCACTCCATCTCTCTCGTTGCTAGTATCTCCTAGATTGATCTTGGTGACACGTAGGATTTTTTTAATTATTGCTACGTTCCCCAACAGTGGCATCATGAGCTAGGTCTATGCGTAGATTATATGCACGAGTAGAATACAAAGCAGTTGTGGGCGATGATTTGTTCAATTTGCTTACCGTAACTAGTCTTATCTTGACCCGGTGGCATTGTGGGATGAAGCGGCCCGGACTGACCTTACACGTACGTTTACATGAGACTGGTTCCACCGACTGACATGCACTTGATGCATAAGGTGGCCAGCGGGTGTCTGTCTCTCCCACTTTAGTTGGATCAGATTCGATGAAAAGGGTCCTTATGAAGGGTAAATAGCAATTGGCATATCATCATTGTGGTTTTGCGTAGGTAAGAAAAGTTCTTGCTAGAAACCCATAGCAGCCACGTAAAACATGCAACAACGATTAGAGGACGTCTAACTTGTTTTTGCAGGGTTTTCTATGTGATGTGATATGGCCAAAAGGATGTGATGAATGATATATGTGATGTATGAGAGTGATCATGTTCTTGTAATAGGAATCACGACTTGCATGTCGATGAGTGTGACAACTGGCAGGAGCCATAGGAGTTTTCTTAATTTATTTATGACCTACGTGTCAATGAAAACGCCATGTAATTACTTTACTTTGTTGCTAACCGTTATCCATAGTAGTAGAAGTAATAGTTGGCGGGGCAACTTCATGAAGACACGATGATGGAGATAATGATGATGGAGATCATGGTGTCATGCCGGTGACGATGGTGTTCATGCTGCGCCTCGAAGATGGAGATCAAAGGCGCAAGATGATATTGGCCATATCATGTCACTTCATGATTTGCATGTGATGTTTGTCATGTTTACATCTTATTTGCTTAGAACGATGGTAGCATAAATAAGATGATCCCTCACTAAAATTTCAAGAAAGTGTCCCCCCTAACTGTGCACCATTGCGAAGGCTCGTTGTTTCGAAGCACCATGTGATGATTGGGTGTGATAGATTCTAACATTCGAATACAACGGGTGTAAGCCAGATTTGCACATGCAAAACACTTAGGTTGACTTGACGAGCCTAGCATGTACAGACATGGCCTCAGAACATGAGAGACCAAAAGGTCGAACATGAGTCGTATAGTAGATACGATCAACATGGAGATGTTCACCGTTGATGACTAGTCCATCTCACATGATGATCGGACACGACCTAGTCGATTCGGATCATGTATCACTTAGATGACTAGAGGGATGTCTATCTGAGTGGGAGTTCATTGAATAATTTTATTAGATGAACTTAATTATCATGAACATAGTCTAAATTGTCTTTGCAAATTATGTTGTGGATTAATAGCTCGCGCTTTAGCTCTTTGTTTTAATACGTTCCTGGAGAAAGACTAAGTTGAAAGATATTGTAAGCAATTGTGCGGACTAGGGCCGTAGTCTGAGGATTGTCCTCACTGCTACACAGAAGGCTTCTGTCCTTGATGCACCGCTCGGTGTGGCAACCCCTCTGGCGTCGTCTGTGGATGTTGTGAACATCTGGTAGACACGTTCTGATGACTACCTGATAGTTTAGTGCGCCATGCTTTACGGCTTAGAGTCGGGGCTCCAAAAGCGTTTTGAACGCCATAGAACATATGAGATGTTCGAAGAGCTAAAATTGGTATTTCAGGCTCATGCCCGTGTTGAGAGGTTGAGACCTCTGACAAGACCTTTGCCTACAAGATGGAGGAGAATAGCTCAGCCAGTGAGCATGTGCTCAGAATGTCTGGGTACTTCAATCACTTGAATCAAGTGGGTGTTAATCTTCGAGATAAGAGAGTGATTGACAAAAGTTCTCCAGTCGCTATCACCAAGCTACTAGAGTTTCGTGATGAACTATAACACGCAAGGGAAGATAATCCCGGAGCTGTTCGTCATGCTTAAGGCCGTAAAGGTAAAAATCAAGAAGGAGCATCAAGTGTTGATGGTTAACAAGAGCACTGGTTTCAAAGAAGGGCAAGGGAAAGAAGGGAAACTTCCTGAATGGCAAGCCAGTTTCCACTCCAGTGAACAAACCCAAGAACCCAAACCCGAGACAAAGTGCTTCTATTAGGGGAACGGTCACTGGTGGCGGAATTGCCTCAAATACTTGGTAGATAAGAAGGTTGTCAACTTCAACAAAAGTATATTTGATATATGTGTGTTATTGATGTGTACCTTACTAGTACTCCTAGTAGCACCTGGGTATTAGATACCGGTTCAGTTGCTAATATTGGTAACTCGAAACAAAAGCGACGGAATTAACGGGAGACTAGCTAAGGGCGAGGTGACGATGTGTGTTGGAAGTGTTTCCATGGTAGATGTGAACACCTTCGCATGCTCCCTCTACCTTCGGGATTAGTGTTGAACCTAGATAAATGTTGTTTGCATTGGTGTCTGCGTTGAGCATGAACATGATTAGATCATGTTTATTGCAATACGGTTATTCATTTAAGTCAGAGAATAATGGTTATTCTATTTACATGAATAATACCTTCTATAGTCATGCACCCAATGTGAATGGTTTATTGAATCCCGGTCGTAGTTATACACATGTTCATAACATTGATGCCAAAATATGTAGAGTTGATAATGATAGTACCACTTTCATGTGGCACTGTTGTCGGTGTCAAAACCGGCGGATCTCGGGTAGGGGGTCCCGAACTGTGCGTCTAAGGCGGATGGTAACAGGAACCGGGGGACACAGTATTTACCCAGGTTCGGGCCCTCTCGATGGAGGTAATACCTGATGGGGAACGTAGTAATTTCAAAATTTTCCTATGCACACACAAGATCATGGTGATGCATAGCAACGAGAGGAGAGAGTATGATCTACGTACCCTTGTAGATCGACAACGGAAGCGTTTGGTTGATGTAGTCGTACGTCTCCACGGCCCGACCGATCAAGCACCGAAACTACGGCACCTCCGAGTTCTAGCACACGTTCAGCTCGATGACGATCCCCGGACTCCGATCCAGCAAAGTGTCGGGGAAGAGTTCCGTCAGCACGATGGCGTGGTGACGATCTTGATGCACTACCGTCACAGGGCTTCGCCTAAGCACCGCTACAATATTACCGAGGACTATGGTGGAATGGGGCACCGCACACGGCTAAGAGTATGATCACATGGATCAACTTGTGTGTCTAGGGGTGCCCCTGCCTCCATATATAAAGGTTCAAGAGGGGGAGGCCGGCCGGCCATCATAGGGCGCGCCAGGAGGAGTCCTACTCCCTCCGGGAGTAGGACTTCTCCCCCAATCCTAGTTGGAATAGGATTCACGAGGTGGGAAAAGAGAGAGAGAGAAGGAAGGGGGCGCCGGCCCCCTCTCTCCTTGTCCTATTCGGACTAGGGGGGAGGGGCGTGCGGCCCAACCCTGGCCGCCTCTCCTCTTCTTCCACTAAGGCCCATTAAGGCCCATGTACCTCCCGGGAGGTTCCGGTAACCTCCCGGTACTCCGGTAAAATCCCGATTTCATCCGGAACACTTCCGATATCCAAATATAGGCTTCCAATATATCAATCTTTATGTCTCGACCATTTCGAGACTCCTCGTCATGTCCATGATCACATCCGGGACTCCGAACAAACTTCAGTACATCAAATGCATAAACTCATAATATAACTGTCATCGTAACCTTAAGCGTGCGGACCCTACAGGTTCGAGAACAATGTAGACATGACCGAGACACGTCTCCGGTCAATAACCAATAGTGGAACCTGGATGCTCATATTGGCTCCTACATATTCTACGAAGATCTTTATCGGTTAGACCGCATAACAACATACGTTGTTCCCTTTGTCATCGGTATGTTACTTGCCCGAGATTCGATCATCGGTATTCCAATACCTAGTTCAATCTCGTTACCAGCAAGTCTCTTAACTCGTTCTGTAATACATCATCCCGCAACTAACTCATTAGTTGCAATGCTTGCAAGGCTTAAGTGATGTGCATTACCGAGAGGGCCCAGAGATACCTCTCTGACAATCGGAGTGACAAATCCTAATCTCGAAATACCCAACCCAACATGTACCTTTGGAGACACCTGTAGAGCTCCTTTATAATCACCCAGTTACGTTGTGACGTTTGGTAGCACACAAAGTGTTCCTCTGGTAAACGGGAGTTGCATAATCTCATAATCAAGGAACATGTATAAGTCATGAAGAAAGCAATAGCAACATACTAAACGATCGGGTGCTAAGCTAATGGAATGGGTCATGTCAATCAGATCATCCACTTAATGATGTGATCCCGTTAATCAAATAACAACTCCTTGTTCATGGTTAGGAAACATAACCGTCTTTGATTAACGAGCTAGTCAAGTAGAGGCATACTAGTGACACTTTGTTTGTCTATGTATTCACACATGTATTATGTTTCCGGTTAATACAATTCTAGCATGAATAATAAACATTTATCATGAAATAAGGAAATAAATAATAACTTTATTATTGCCTCTAGGGCATATTTCCTTCAGTCTCCCACTTGCACTAGAGTCAATAATCTAGTTCACATCTCCATGTGATCTAACATCAATAGTTCACATCTTTATGTGGTTAACACTCATAGTTCACATCGATATGTGACCAACACCCAAAGGGTTTACTAGAGTCAGTAATCTAGTTCACATTGCTATGTGATTAACACCCAAAGAGTACTAAGGTGTGATCATGTTTTGCCTGTGAGAGAAGTTTAGTCAACGGGTCTCCCATATTCAGATCCGTAAGTATTTTGCAATTTTCTATGTCTACAATGCTCTGCACGGAGCTACTTTAGCTAATTGCTCCCACTTTCAATATGTATCCAGATGAAGACTAAGAGTCATCCAGATCAGTGCCAAAATTTGTATCGACGTAACCCTTTTATGACGAACCTTTTGTCACCTCCATAATCGAGAAACATATCCTTATTCCACTAAGGATAATTTTGACCGCTGTCCAGTGATCTACTCCTAGATCACTATTGTACTCCCTTGCCAAAATTAGTGTAGGGTATACAATAGGTCTGGTACACAGCTTGGCATACTTTATAGAACCTATGGCCAAGGCATAGGGAATGACTTTCATTCTCATTCTATTTTCTGCCGTGGTCGGGCTTTGAGTCTTACTCAATTTCACACCTTGTAACACAGGCAAGAATTCTTTCTTTGACTGTTCCATTTTGAACTACTTCAAAATCTTGTCAAGGTATGTACTCATTGAAAAAAAACTTATCAAGCATCTTGATCTATCTCTATAGATCTTGATTCTCAATATGTAAGCAGCTTCACCGAGGTTTTCTTTGAAAAAATCCTTTCAAACACTCCTTTATGCTTTGCAGAATAATTCTACATTATTTCCGATCAACAATATGTCATACACATATACTTATCAAAAATGTTGTAGTGCTCCCACTCACTTTCTTGTAAATACAGGCTTCACCACAAGTCTGTATAAAACTATATGCTTTGATCAACTTACCAAAGCGTATATTCCAACTCCGAGATGCTTGCACCAGTCCATAGATGGATCGCTGGAGCTTGCATATTTTGTTAGCACCTTTAGGATTGACAAAACCTTCTGGTTGCATCATATACAACTATTATTTACATCCATTAAGGAATGTAGTTTTGTTTATCCATTTGCCAGATTTCATAAAAATGCGACAATTGCTAACATGATTTGGACAGACTTAAGCATCGCTACGAGTGAGAAAATTTCATCGTAGTCAACACCTTGAACTTTGTCAAAAACCTTTTTCGACAAGTCTAGCTTTGTAGATAGTAACACTACTATCAGCGTCCGTCTTCCTCTTGAAGATCCATTTATTTTCTATGGCTTGCCGATCATCGGGCAAATCCATCAAAGTCCATACTTTGTTCTCATACATGGATCATATCTCAGATTTCATGGCCTCAAACCATTTCGCGGAATCTGGGCTCATCATCGCTTCCTCATAGTTCGCAAGTTCGTCATGGTCTAGTAACATGACTTCCAGAACAGGATTACCATACCACTCTGGTGCGGATCTCACTCTGGTTTACCTCCGAGATTCGGTAGTAACTTGATATGAAGTTACATGATCATCATCATTAGCTTCCTCACTAATTGGTGTAGTAGTCACAAGAACAGATTTCTGTGATGAACTACTTTCCAATAAGGGAGAAGGTACAATTACCTTATCAAGTTTTCTTCTTTCCTCCCACTCACTTCTTTCGAGAGAAACTCCTTCTCTAGAAAGGATCCATTTTTAGCAACGAATGTCTTGCCTTCGGATCTGTGATAGAAGGTGTACCCAACAGTCTCCTTTGGGTATCCTATGAAGACATATTTCTCCGATTCGGGTATGATCTTATCAGGATGAAACTTTTTCACATAAGCATCACAACCCAAAACTTCAGGAAACGACAACTTTGGTTTCTTGCCAAACCATAATTCAGATTGTGTCGTCTAAACGAATTTAGATGGTGCCCTTTTTAATGTGAATGCAGCTGTCTCTAATGCATAACCCCAAAACGATAGTGGTAGATCGGTAAGAGACATCATAGATTGCACTATATCCAATAAAGTACGGTTCTGACGATCGGACACACCATTATGCTGTGGTGTTCCAGGTGGCATGAGTTTGTGAAACTATTCCACAATGTTTTAATTGAAGACCAAACTCGTAACTCAAATATTTGTCTCCGTGATCAGATCGTAGAAACCTTATTTTCTTGTCACGATGATTTTCCACTTCACCCTGAAATTATTTGAACTTTTCAAATGTTTTAGACTTATGTTTCATCAAGTAGATATACTCATATCTGCTCAAATCATCTGTGAAGGTCAGAAAATAACGATACCCGCCGCGAGCCTCAATACTCATTGGACTGCATACATCAGTATGTATTATTTCCAATCAAGTTTATTGCTCGCTCCATTGTTCCGGAGAACGGAGTCTTAGTCATCTTGCCCATGAGGCATGGTTCGCAAGTACCAAGTGATTCATAATCAAGTGGTTCCAAAAGTCCATCAGTATGGAGTTTCTTCATGCGCTCTACACTGATATGACCTAAACAGCAGTGCCACAAATAAGTTGCACTATCATTATTAACTTTGCATCTGTTGGCTTCAATATTATGAATATGTGTAACACTACGATCGAGATCCAATGAACTATATTCATTGGGTGTATGACCATCGAAGATTTTATTCATGTAAACAGAACAACAATTATTCTCTGACTTTAATGAATAACTGTATTGCAATAAACATGATCAAATCATGTTCATGCTCAATGCAAACACCAAATAACACTTATTTAGTTTCAACACTAATCCCGAAATTATAGGGAGTGTGCAATGATGATCATATCAATCTTGGAACTACTTCCAACAAACATCGTCACCTCACCCTTAACTAGTCTTTGTTCATTCTGCAACTCCCGATTCAAGTTACTAATCATAGTAACTGAACTAGTATCAAATACTGAGGGGTTGCTATAAACACTAGTAAAGTACACATCAATAACATGTATATCAAATATACTTATGTTCACTTTGCCATCCTTCTTATCCGCCAAATACTTGGGGCAGTTCCACTTCCAGTGACCAGTCCCTTTGCAGTAGAAGCACTTAGTCTCAGGCTTAGGATCAGACTTGGGCTTCTTCACTTGAGCAGCAACTTGCTTGCCGTTCTTCTTGAAGTTCCCCTTCTTCCCTTTGCCCTTTTCTTGAAACTAGTGGTCTTGTCAACCATCAACACTTGATGTTTTTCTTGATTTCTACCTTCGTTGATTTCAGCATCACGAAGAGCTTGGGAGTTGTTTTCGTTATCCCTTGCATATTATAGTTCATCACGAAGTTCTACTAACTTGGTGATGGTGACTAGAGAATTATGTCAATCACTATCTTATCTGGAAGATTAACTCCCACTTGATTCAAGCGATTGTAGTACCCAGACAATTTGAGCACATGCTCACTAGTTGAGCGATTCTCCTCCATCTTTTAGCTATAGAACTTGTTGGAGACTTCATATCTCTCAACTCGGGTATTTACTTGAAACATTAACTTTAACTCCTGGAACATCTCATATGGTCCATGACGTTCAAAACGTCTTTGAAGTCCCGATTCTAAGCCATTAATCATGGTGCACGAAACTATCAAGTAGTCATCATATTGAGCTAGCCAAACATTCCTAACGTCTGCATCTGCTCCTGCAATAGGTCTGTCACCTAGCGGTGCATCAAGGACATAATTCTTCTGTGCAGCAATGAGGATAAACCTCAGATCACGGATCCAATCCGCATCATTGCTACTAACATCTTTCAACACAATTTTCTCTATGACATATCAAAATAAACACAGGGAAGCAACAACGCGAGCTATTGATCTACAACATAATTTGCAAAATACTACCAGGACTAAGTTCATGATAAATTTAGGTTCAATTAATCATATTACTAAAGAACTCCCACTTAGACAGACATCCCTCTAATCCTCTAAGTGATTACGTGATCCAAATCAACTAAACCATGTCGGATCATCACGTGAGATGGAGCAGTTTCATTGGTGAACATCGCTATGTTGATCATATCTACTATATGATTCACGCTCGACCTTTCGGTCTCTGTGTTCCGAGGCCATATCTGTATATGCTTGGCTCGTCAAGTATAATCTGAGTATTCCGCGTGTGCAACTGTTTTGCACCCGTTGTATTTGAACGTAGAGCCTATCACACCCGATCATCACGTGGTGTCTCAGCACGAAGAACTTTCGCAACGGTGCATACTCAGGGAGAACACTTCTTGGTAATTAGTGAGAGATCATCTTAAAATGCTACCATCAAACTAAGCAAAATAAGATGTATAAAAGATAAATATCATATGCAATCAAAATATGTGACATGATATGGCCATCATCATCTTGCACCTTTGATTTCCATCTCCAAAGTACTGTCATGATCTCTATCGTCACCGGCATGACACCATGATCTCCATCATCTTGATCTATATCAATGTGTCGTTACATGGTCGTCTCGCCAACAATTGCTCTTGCAACTATTGCTATCGCATAGCGATAAAGTAAAGCAATTATTTGGCGCTTGCATCTTATGCAATAGAGAGACAACCATAAGGATTTTGCCAGTTGCCGATAACTTCAACAAAACATGATCATCTCATACAACAACTTATATCTCATTACGTCTTGACCATATCACATCACAACATGCCCTACAAAAACAAGTTAGACGTCCTCTACTTTGTTGTTGCAAGTTTTACGTGGCTGCTACGGGCTTAGCAAGAACCATTCTTACCTATGCATCAAAACCACAATGATAGTTTGTCAAGTTGGTGTTGTTTTAACCTTCGCAAGGACCGGGCGTAGCCACACTCGATTCAACTAAAGTTGGAGAAACTGTCACCCGCAAGCCACCTATGTGCAAAGCACGTCGGGAGAACCGGTCTCGTGTAAGCGTACGCGTAATGTCGGTCCAGGCCGCTTCGTCCAACAATACCGCCGAACCAAAGAATGACATGCTGGTAAGCAGTATGACTTATATCGCCCACAACTAACTTGTGTTATACTCGTGCATATAACATCAACATATAAAACCTAGGCTCGGATGCCACTGATGGGGAACGTAGTAATTTCAAAATTTTCCTACGCACACGCAAGATCATGGTGATGCATAGCAACGAGAGGGGATAGTATGATCTATGTACCCTTGTAGATCGACAATGGAAGCGTTTGGTTGATGTAGTCGTACGTCTCCACAACCCGACCGATCAAGCACCGAAACTATGGCACCTCCGAGTTCTAGCACACGTTCAGCTCGATGACGATCCCCGGACTCCGATCCAGCAAAGTGTCGGGGAAGAGTTCCGTCAGCACGACGACGTGGTGACGATCTTGATGCACTACCATCGCAGGGCTTCGCCTAAGCACCGCTACAATATTATCGAGGACTATGGTGGAAGGGGGCACCACACACGGCTAAGAGTATGATCACGTGGATCAACTTGTGTGTCTAGGGGTGCCCCTGCCTCCGTATATAAAGGTTCAAGAGGGGGAGGCCGGCCGGCCATCATAGGGCGCGCCAGGAGGAGTCCTACTCTCTCCGGGAGTAGGACTTCTCCCCCAATCCTAGTTGGAATAGGATTCGCGAGGTGGGAAAAGAGAGAGAGAGAAGGAAGGGGGCGCCGGCCCCCTCTCTCCTTGTCCTATTCGGACTAGGGGGGAGGGGCGTGCGGCCTAACCCTGGCCGCCTCTCCTCTTCTTCCACTAAGGCCCATTAAGGCCCATGTACCTCCCGGGAGGTTCCGGTAACCTCCCGGTACTCCGGTAAAATCCCGATTTCACCCGGAACACTTCCGATATCCAAATATAGGCTTCCAATATATCAATCTTTATGTCTCGACCATTTCGAGACTCCTCGTCATGTCCGTGATCACATCTGGGACTCCGAACAAACTTCGGTACATCAAAATGCATAAACTCATAATATAACTGTCATCGTAACCTTAAGCGTGCGGACCCTACGGGTTCGAGAACAATGTAGACATGACCGAGACACGTCTCCGGTCAATAACCAATAGTGGAACCTGGATGCTCATATTGGCTCCTACATATTCTACGAAGATCTTTATCAGTCAGACCGCATAACAACATACGTTGTTCCCTTTGTCATCGGTATGTTACTTGCCCGAGATTCGATCGTCGGTATTCCAATACCTAGTTCAATCTCGTTACCGACAAGTCTCTTTACTCGTTCTGTAATACATCATCCTGCAACTAACTCATTAGTTGCAATGCTTGCAAGGCTTAAGTGATGTGCATTACCGAGAGGGCCCAGAGATACCTCTCCGACAATCGGAGTGACAAATCCTAATCTCGAAATACGCCAACCCAACATGTACCTTTGGAGACACCTGTAGAGCTCCTTTATAATCACCCAGTTACGTTGTGACATTTGGTAGCACACAAAGTGTTCCTCTGGTAAACGGGAGTTGCATAATCTCATAGTCATAGGAACATGTATAAGTCATGAAGAAAGCAATAGCAACATACTAAACGATCGGGTGCTAAGCTAATGGAATGGGTCATGTCAATCAGATCATTCACTTAATGATGTGATCCCGTTAATCAAATAACAACTCCTTGTTCATGGTTAGGAAACATAACCATCTTTGATTAACGAGCTAGTCAAGTAGAGGCATACTAGTGACACTTTGTTTGTCTATGTATTCACACATGTATTATGTTTCCAGTTAATACAATTCTAGCATGAATAATAAACATTTATCATGAAATAAGGAAATAAATAATAACTTTATTATTGCCTCTAGGGCATATTTCCTTCAATACCCTACTTCCTGCTAGATTGATCTTGATGATATGAGTATTACAAGAGTTGATCTACCACGAGATCAGAGAGGCTAAACCCTAGAAGCTAGCCTATGGTATGATTATTGTTTTCCTATGGACTAAAACCCTCCGGTTTATATAGACACCGGAGGGGCTTGGGTTACACAGAGTCGGTTACAAGGGAGGAGATCTACATATCCGAATCGTCAAGCTTGCCTTCCACGCAAAGGAGAGTCCCATCTGGACACGGGACGAAGTCTTCAATCTTGTATCTTCATAGTCCAACAGTCCGGCCAAAGTATATAGTCCGGCTGTCCGAGGACCCCCTAATCCAGGACTCCCTCAGTAGCCCCCGAACCAGGCTTCAATGATGATGAGTCCGGCACACATATTGTCTTCGGAATTGCAAGGAGGGTTCTCCTCCAAATCCCGAGTACCTGTCGTAACGAGTTGTGTCCGGCCTCCCATGAATGTTGCACTCCTCGGCTTCTGTGCCTTAATAATGTCTATCTTCCATGTGTCGAGCGAATGCGAGAGGTCGGGGTGTTTTTACATTTACCACCCTAACCAGGTTGGTGAATCGTCTATTTAAACAGTCGGGGATCTTCAGAGCTAGATCACACCACCTTCCCACAGCGAGTATCCATCGGAGCGCGCCCGAAAAAATCCATCCTATCATGGCCGGCCACCGCAGCTCCTCCTCTCACCCCCGTAGCCCTAAGCCAGGTAGTTGGGAGAAGTGTTCTGTTCCCCATAGCCAACTAGTAGAGTTGCAGACCCAGGGGTTTCTCCCTCCTGCGTACATGGTCCCTGTCCGAGCCGGACTAGCCACTTATAATGGCGGGGAGTAAGCAGAAAGCTTTCCCAACCCATCCACGGGGGAGCAGGTATGCCTCGTCCCTTATTTATTGAGGGGACTCGGATTTCCAATCCATCCATTCCTCCACGGGCTCCTGGAGTTCTATGGCCTCTAGCTGCATAACTTTACTCCCGCATCCATATTACACATCGCAGGCTACGTTGCCGTTTGCGAGCTGTTTCTGGGCTGCGAAGCTCATTTCGAGTTGTGGCAGAGGCTATTCTGCCTCGTGCCCCGTACACAGAAGGGGTCAATATTTCAAGTGGGCGGAGCCGAAATATGGCACATTGCCGGGACCGGATACCTGTCCGGTACTCCGAAGAAGACATCTGAAGACTGGCCTTCGGAGTTGTTTTATATGGAGGACGTTCCCCTCCCGGACCCTATTCGGATGGGCCTTCCTGAGTTCAACAACGCCCCTTTGAAGAAACGCCGTAGCTGGCGCCCTCGGAGCCCCCAGGAGGAAGATAACAGAGAGGTCCTTTACCTGATGAGCCGGATAAAGACACTGGCCGAATCAGGACTGACAATAATCAAGGTTATGTCAATATGTATAATGAGGGGGTGCAGCCACTTCAATATCGGGGATAACCCATGCGGCACTTCAATGGAGAAGACGATGGCACCCGCTGCAGCCGTAAAGGTCCGGACTCCGCTGCCGCTCTGGCGAAAATATTGTCCGATTTATATAAGGGAGAGGAAGAGGAGTTCATCCGTATTAAGCCACGGGATGGATTCTCCATGTACAACCCCCCAAACTAGGTGAGCTGCTGCTTTTTACTCCAAACCTTCCCGTTTTCTTTGTCATAAATATTTACCTTGCTCGAAGAAGATCCGGACATATTCGTGGAGCTCATCGACAGGACATTTTATCAGTTAAGCTGCGACGGTGCCTTGGTGGCCATCTTCGCCGATTATCCTGGACTGCTCCCTGCATCGCATGTAAGTAAAACTGGAGTCCCAACTTCCGAGAAGGATCCCCTTTTTCGCACTTCACCCACCGCACACGTATGGTGTTTTGTAGGGAAGGCCCTCGGGACGCCATGCCGAACCCGCAGTGACTCACCAACAAGGGGCACCGAAACCGGGTAGGTTTAAAAGGAAGGCGGTCAGGACTGAGATGTCGTCGCAGAGGTATGAAAAAGAACCCGGCTCCGTGGTTATTGTCTTTAAAGTGTAATAACGTCCGTGGTTAAAACCAGGAAAAACGCTCGCCGGACCGTATCCGGAGAGCCTGCCGGCCATGCCTCCACCAGCCGGGCTCTAGAGCCAGACTTGGAGACAGATGCTAACATGGGAACAGCGCCGGATATTCCTTCTACCGAGGATGCGGATAGGCTGTCCGCCACAAATTCCGAAGTGGAGAGTGCCATGAAGCACAGGCGTCGCCGGGCCATACTCCGCGACCCCGATTTTTCTGAAGAGGCGTTTGATGCCTTCAACTCAGGGGACGCGTACATCCGAGCTGCTCAAAATGGTCTTGCTAGAGCCACGGACTAGTATGTAAAGGATATACAGGTAAGAAAATCTGATAATTATATATATACCAGTAGCCCCTGAGACTTGAAATAGTTGGCACAACTGATTTAAGGATCATTATGTGCATAGGTTCTTACTGAGAAGAATACCCAGTTGTCTCAAGAGCTGGACGAGTGCAAAGCCCAGCTACGGGCCGCAGTTGCCAAAATGGAGGAGTCCTAGAAGGCCCCATCTGGTAACACTTGTTCCTATCGAAAAGAACGAGATGTACCAGTTAATATTTGGCTTGCATGCTAATCCAATCAATAGATTCTGCAGATGATCCTGGAGTGAATCCGGAGGAGCAACATGCTCAACGATAGCTGAAGGCTGGCGAGCGTGTGCTTACACAAGTAAGGCGGGAGAAAAACAATCTCCAAGATGCCAATACCCGGCTGGATGTTGAATTGAAAGATGTTTGGGCCTATCTGGCTGACTCCGTAAAGGAGAATAAAAGGCTTTGACGCGACATTTTCGGTAAGTGCTTGAGTGAACTTCTATAGAGTTTGGCGAAGAAACCAGCTAACAGAGTTATATCTGTAGGTATGCTGACGGGCTATCCCGGAGAGGAGATGCCCGGGTCTGCGGGAGATCTTCTACCAGAGCTCTCACAACTGCACGAACAAGTTCGGCAGGTGATGCAGGACCTTGTCCAGGCCTTGTGGCCATCCGCCTCCCTGCCAGGAGGCATGGGGGAGCTTGCAGAGATACTCAAGGGAGCGCGGCGGCACTTCCGATTATGGAAGATATCTACCTGCCAACAAGATGCAAGGGAAGCTTGGGCCATGGTAAAGACTCGATATACCAAGGCTGACTCGAACCATATGGCTGAAGTCGGACCTGTAGGGCCTGACGGGAAAGAGATCCCCGTCAGCTTGGTGTATGACCAGGTGAGATTAGCCGCAAAGTATTCCCAACAAGATTGTAGGCTAGACAGCCTGTTGGAGGGTATAGAAGAAGAATGTAGTCAGTCTAAGTGACTGTGTATTTCGAGTGACATATATTGTCCCTAGCCGGATTGTAAATCATTTGTCATGGCGAACCTTTTCGCTTCAACCTCCGAACCCGATAGTCCGGAGTGTATCCGAATACCCACTCAGTTATGTAAAAACCGGGGTACGCGTGGAAACCAGGTGTAGGGGTCATAAGTGCTTGAACATACAAGTACCCAACTAGTTATGTTATATTACATTGATAGTAAGAAACATCTTCCAGGGAGAATAGTTCCGTTAAGGGTTCCTTTCCCTGGGTACGCATGCATTAATGTGCATGTACGAACTGCGACAAGGGACGCATGATATAAACGTCTGGGGGGTATGTATTCTAATAAGTAAAAAAGTCATCCTTTGTTCGCCGACCGAATATTCCCTTAAGAACGCTAGCTTTCGGCTTCACCCAGTCTGAGGTACACGTCCGGCAGACCCGGCAGTAACAATCGTAGAGGTGCTCCCTTTATGCCCTAGCCAAATTAACGAGAACATGGGGCATAAACACAAGAGCCAGGCAACCCAGCTTGGCCAAAACTTAAGTCATATCGATGCATATAATGGCAAAGAAAAGGTGCATGTGTAAAAATAACACATGTGCGGCAGGATAGAGCCCGGATCATAATTATATTAAGCTTCTGTATAAGAAGCCCGCAGGTATAATGAGCGTGCTTAGCGTGTACAAATTGTGCAGTCAGGACATATTTTAACCTTTGAAGGCCGCGAAGAAAAGGAAGAAAGACAGGAAAATATAGATAACGAATATATACAAAATTGATGGAGGTAAGGAGATGAACACAGAGTTTGGCGCTAGGCGTAGAACCTTCGGAGTCTGGCCGCGTTCCATGGGTTTGGCTCGAGTCGATTGTCCGATGCATCCTGCAGACGGTACGCTTCACCGGTCAGAACTTTGTCAATAACAAAGGATCTTCCCATTTGGGTTTGAGCTTGTCCTTTTTCTTCTCTGGTAGGCGTAGAACGAGTTTGCCAACATTATAAGTTTTGGCCCATACTTCTCTGCTTTGATATCGTCGAGCTTGTTGTTGATAGAATGTGGATCGGGCCTTCGCCACGTCACGCTCCTCCTCTAGGGCGTCCAAACTGTCCTGCCGCTCTAGCTCAACTTCTTTTTCTTCATACATGCGCACGCGAGGTGAGTCATGAATGATGTTGCAGGCCAGTACCGCCTCTGCGCCGTACACCATAAAGAAAGGTGTGTATCCGGTAGTGCGATTTGGCGTGGTCCGCAGCCCCCATAGTACAGAGTCGAGCTCCTCGACCCAGTGTGTATCTGATTCCTTCAAGAACCGCATTAGTCTGGGTTTAATGCCGCTCATTATAAGACCATTTGCTCGTTGGACTTGACCGTTAGTTTGAGGGTGGTAAACGGATGCATAATCGAGCTTAATGCCCATTTTGCTGCACCAAGTTTTTACCTCATCGATTGTAAAGTTCGAGCCGTTATCGGTGATGATACTGTGGGGGACACCGTAGCGGTGTACAACCCTGGATATGAAATCTATCACTAGTCTGGATTCGACCGTTTTAACTGGTTTGGCCTCTATCCATTTGGTGAATTTATCCACCATGACCAATAGGTACTTTTTCTTATGGCTTCCTCCTTTAAGGGGTCCGACCATGTCAAGCCCCCAGACCACAAAGGGCCAAGTAATGGGGATTGTTTGGAGAGTGGTAGGTGGCATATGGCTCTGCTTTGCAAAGAGCTGGCAACCGACGCGATGCTGAACAAGGTCATGTGCGTCTGCTCGAGCTGTTGGCCAGTAGAAACTTGTACAGAAGGCCTTACTTACAAGGGCCCGAGCTACGGCGTGATGGCCGCCGAGTCCAGCATGAATTTCTACCAAAAGTTGTCGTCCTTCCTCCTCGGGTATGCACCTTTGCAGTACTCCGGTAGTGCTTTTCTTATAAAGCTCTCCCTCGTGGACCTTGTAGGCTTTAAACTGCCGCACAATGCAACGTGCCTCATTTTGGTCCTCAGGGAGTTCTTTCCTGTTTAGGTAAGCTAAGAAGGGTTCTGTCCACGGGGTGATGACAGCCATAATCACGTGGGCTGAAGGTGTTATCTCGGTGGCGGAGCCTCCGATTACGTCAGAGTGTTCGGGGTCTGGTGTTGTGGCCGGATTCGGACTATTGTTGTCGGTCTCCCCTTCCCACACCACGGATGGCTTAAACAGCCTTTCCAGGAAGATATTAGGTGGGACAGGGTCGCACTCAGCGCCGATTCGGGCGAGGATATCCGCCGCTTGATTGTTTTCTTGGACCACATGGTGGAATTCGAGCCCCTCGAATCGAGCTAACATTTTTAGGACGGCATTGCGATAGGATGCCATTTTTGGGTCCTTGGCATCAAAATCTCCATTTATTTGAGATATTGCAAGGTTCGAGTCCCCACGAACCTCTAGGCGTTGAATGCCCATGGAGACTGCCATCCGAAGACCATGCAACGGGGCCTCATATTCGGCTGCGTTGTTGGAGTCTGTGCATAATATTTGGAGTATGTATTGGACTGTATCTCCCGTTGGGGATGTCAGGACGATGCCTGCTCCCAGACCTTCCAGCATTTTAGAGCCGTTGAAGTGCATGATCCAATTGGAGTACGCGCCGTATTCTTTAGGGAGTTCGGCTTCTGTCCATTCGGCGACGAAATCGGCCAGTACTTGTGACTTAATGGCTCGCCGTGGTTTGTATGATATGTAGAACGGGAGGAGCTCAATAGCCCATTTGGTAATCTGGCCCGTGGCATCACGGTTGTTTATAATGTCATTGAGTGGAACCTCGGAGGCCACCGTAATTGAACACTCTTGAAAGTCGTGTCATAGTTTTCGGGATGCCATGAAGACCGCGTATGCTATCTTTTGATAATGTGGGTACCGGGATTTGCATGGAGTGAGGACAGTAGATACGTAGTATACCATCTTTTGAAGCGGGAACTTATGTCCGTCCGTTTCTCGTTCGACGATGAGCACCGCGCTTACAACCTGGTGTGTTGCCGCTATATATAACCGCATTGGTTCACCGATATTTGGCGCGGCCAAGACTGGGTTGCTGGCCAAGGCTGTTTTTATTTCTTCCGATCCGGCCGTAGCCGCGTCCGTCCACTCGAAGTGTTCGGTGTGCCGAAGAAGGCGATAAAGAGGTAATGCCTTTTCTCCCAGTCAGGAGATAAAGCGGCTTAAGGCAGCCACACATCCAGTTAATTTCTGGATTTGCTTGAGGTTTGTTGGGGTAGCCAACTGTGACAGAGCTTGGATTTTAGCCGGATTCACTTCAATTCCTATGTTGGAAACGATGAAGCCCAAGAGCTTTCCGGTGGGTACACCGAAAACTCATTTTTCCGGATTGAGCTTAATGTCATATGTTCGGAGATTGTCGAACGTGAGCCTCAAGTCGTCTATCAAAGATTCGACATGTCTGGTTTTAATTACCACATCGTCTACGTTTGCCTCCACTGTTTTGCTGATTTGTGCTTCCAGGCATGTCTGAATCATGCGTTGATAGGTCGCACCGGCGTTTTTGAGCCCGGAAGGCATAGTGTTGAAACCGAAGGGGCCGTATGGAGTAATGAATGCCGTTGCGGCTTGATCGGGCTCCGCCATCTTGATTTGATGGTATCCGGAGTATGCGTCGAGGAAACACAATGAGTCGTGTCCCGCGGTAGCATCAATAATTTGATCGATGCGGGGGAGGGGGGAGGGATCCTTGGGGCAAGCCTTGTTAAGGTCCTTAAAATCGACACAAAGGTGCCAGGATTTGTCCTTCTTCAGTACCATCACCAGGTTTGCTAGCCAGTCCGGATGTTTTATTTCTCTAATGAATCCGGCCTCGAGTAACTTGGCTAGTTCTTCTCCCATGGCTTGTTACTTGGGTTCGGAGAAACGCCGAAGAGTTTGCTTGACCGGCTTGCATCCCTTTAGAATGTTTAAGCTATGCTCGGCCAGCCTGCATGGGATGTCTGGCATATCTGAAGGATTCCAGGCGAAGATGTCCCAATTCTCGCGTAAGAACTCCCATAGTGCGGCGTTTGTTGTGCGGTTCAGTTGTGCCCCGATAGATGCTGTTTTTGTAGGGTCCGTTGGGTGGACCTGGAATTTGACTATTTCCTCCGCTGGTTGAAAAGAGGTGGACTTGGGTCTTCTGTCGAGTATCATGTCGTCCCTATCCACTATAGAGCGCAGCGCAGTTAGTTCTTCAGCCGCGAGGGCTTCGGATAACGCTTCGAGGGCCAGTGCGGCGGTTTTATTTTCGGCACGGAGTGCTATGTCTGGATCACTAGCTAGAGTGATGATTCCATTGGGTCCGCGCATCTTGAGCTTCATGTACCCATAATGGGGTATAGCTTGGAAGATCGTGAATGCCTCTCGCTCTAGAAGGGCGTGGTATCCGCTACTAAATGGAGCCACTTGGAATGTGATCTCTTCGGACCTGTAATTCTCCGGCGTGCCGAATACCACATCTAGTGTGATTTTTCCCGCACATCGTGCCTCCCGACTAGGGATGATTCCTCTGAAGGTCGTGCTGCTTTGCTTAATGCGGCTCTTGTCTATTTCCATTTTTCTAAGAGTCCCCTCATAGATGAGGTTTAATCCGCTGCCACCGTCCATGAGTACTTTAGTAAGCCGGAAGCCATCCACAATTGGACTAAGGACCAAAGCGGCTGGAGCTCGGGCTATGCGGAATTGAGGTTCATCACTGGCATTGAAGGTTATGGCCGTGTCGTTCCATGGATTTATCATTGCGACGTGGCAGACTTCGGCGAGGCTGTGAAGTGCCCGCTTGCGGCTATTGTTTGAGGCAAAAGTCTCAAAGACTGTCGGTACTATATTGTTATTTTCTGCGGGAGGGTGCACTACGGTATTGTTGGTGAGGAGATCCTCGCCGCTCCTGGCCACCTGCCGGAGTATCCAACATGCTCTAAGGCTGTGTGTTGGCATGGTATCCAATGTACTGTAAATTTTGCATGGCCCATTGAGCCATCCCTCCAATACGGTTCCGCGCCCTATAGTGGGTTTTGGCTTATTAGTAATTGGATTGGGTGACTTACGAGAGTACACCATTTTAGTTCAGACAAAGGGTTTAGTTAGAGCCGGAGGATCCCAGAATTGTGTTTGGGTTTTCCAAGTGCTTTCCATCGCACAGTACTTTCGTACTATGGACGCCAAGTCAGCGAAGTGTGTTATATCACGGCGACTTATGGCGTTGAGTATTCCCTTGTCCGTGCAATTTTTGCAAAATAACGAAATTGCGTCTTCCTCGCGACAGTCCTTCCCCTTGCTTATTGCAAGGAGGAATTTGGCCCAATAGTGATGTACTGTCTCTTGGGGCTCTTGTCTAATATGGGAAAGATCACTTATGTGAGGGTGGGTGGGTAGATTTAAGTCCAAACCCTGGCCCGGTCTGAGACCCAAAGGAGTTTCCGAGCTTGGTAGTTCGGGCTCTGGGACGTTACCCGACGGTACTAGCCCGCTGTTCGATTCCAGGTTTGAAGCTTGGGCCATGTCCTCTCGTAGATGGGTATCCGACTCGGAGAGCTCGGGAATCCGGACATAGTTTGTCCTCAAAATAGGGGAAGAATCGCTGCATTGCTCCTCCACCACCCCTATCTGATGGGTAACTAGCGGAGAGTTAATCTCCCTTTGGTCGAGTTTAAGCCCGATCTGATCATAGTCTGAGTGACTCCCAAGGCTGCGATGCGATCCAAGAGCTCATTCAAAGAAAAGAGCTCCATTGGATCCATCTGATCGGTGAATCCCGAGCCGACGTGGAGGCTGTTTTTGATGACCCAAGAAGTCATCGTCGGCGCGACGGCCGACGGGGCGGTCATGACGAAGCCGCCTAATCAGAGAGTTTGGCCTACAGCCAGGGCTCCCCCAGAGGTAACGTTGTCCCTGACAACAAGACGAGCCATCAGGACTTATCATGACGGCACAGTGGAACTCTCAATGAAAGCACCAATGTCGGTGTCAAAACCGGCGGATCTCGGGTAGAGGGTCCCGAACTGTGCGTCTAAGGCGGATGGTAACAGGAAGTGGGGGACACAGTGTTTACCCAGGTTCGGGCCCTCTCGATGGAGGTAATACCCTACTTCCTGCTTGATTGATCTCGATGATATGAGTATTACAAGAGTTGATCTACCACGAGATCGGAGAGGCTAAACCCTAGAAGCTAGCCTATGGTATGATTGTTGTTTTCCTACGAACTAAAATCCTCCGGTTTATATAGACACCGGAGGGGCTAGAGTTACATAGAGTCGGTTACAAGGGAGGAGATCTACATATCCGAATCATAAAGCTTGCCTTCCACGCAAAGGAGAGTCCCATCCGGACATGGGACGAAGTCTTCAATCTTGTATCTTCATAGTCCAACAGTCCGGCCAAAGTATATAGTCCAGCTGTCCGAGGACTCCCTAATCCAGGACTCCCTCAACTGTCGCTTAGGTCATATTGGTGTAAAGCACATGAAAGAACCTCCATGCTAATGGACTTTTGAAGTCACTTGATTTTGAATCACTTGACACATGCGAACCCTGCCATTATGGCAAGATGACCAAAACCCCGTTCTTTGGAACAATGCAACGGGCAAGTGACTTGTTGGAAATCATACGTTCTGATGTGTGCGGTCCGATGAGTGTTGACGCGCGCGGTGGATATCATTATTTTCTCACCTTCACCGGTGAATTGAATAGATATGGGTATATTTACTTAATGAAGCATAAGTCTGAAATGTCTGAAAAGTTCAAGCAATTTCAGAGTGAAGTTGAGAATCATCGTAACAAGAAGATCAAGTTCCTTCGATCTAATCAAAGGGAAAGTATCTAAGTTATGAGTTTGGCAATCACTAAAGACAAGGTGGAATCATTTCACAGTTGACGCCGCCTGGAACACCATAGCATGTTGGTGTGTCCGAATGTCATAATCGAAGCTTATTGGATATGGTGTATGATGTCTCTTACCAATCTACCACTATTTTTTGGGGGTTGTGCATTAAAGACAATTACATTCACTTTAAATAGGGCACCATCTAAGTCCGTGGAGATGACACTGTATGAACTATGGTTTGACAAGAAACCAAAGTTGTTGTTTCTTACGTTTTGGGGCTACGATGCTTATGTCGGTAGGCTTCGGTCAGAAAAGCTAGAACCCAAAGAGGAAAATTGTATCTTCATAGAATACCCAGACAAAATGATTCGGTATACCTTCTATCTTAGATCTGAGGGCAAAGTGTTTGTCGCAAAGAACATGTCCTTTCTCGAGAAAGAGTTTCTCTTGAAAGAATTGAGTAGGAGGAAGATAGAACTTGATGAGGTTGTTGAACCTTCACTTCAACCAGAGAGTAGCGCATCACAGAAAGATGTTTCTGTGGCACTTACATCAGTTGAGGAGAAAGCTAATGATGATGATCATGAAGCTTCAGATCAAATTACTATCAAACCTCGTAGGTCGAAAAGGGTGTGTACAACTTCTGAGTGGTAACCCTATCTTAAAGGTCATGTTGTTGGACAATGATGAACCTATGAGCTATGAAGAAGCGATGGTGGGCCCGGATTCCAACAAATTGCTGGAAGCCATGAAATACGAGATAGGATCCATGTATGAGAACAAAGTATGGACTTTGGTGGACTTGCCCGATGATCGGCAAGCCATTGAGAATAAATTGATCTTTAATAGGAAGACAGACGCTGATGGTAATGTCACCATTTATGAAGCTCGACTTGTCTCAAAGAAGTTTCCGACAAGTTCAAGGAGTTGTGTGTGATGAGACTTTCTCAATCATAGCGATGCTAAAGTTTGTTAAAATTATGTTAGCAGTTGCTGCATTTTTCATTTACGAAATCTAGCAGATGGATGTCAAAACAAAAGTTTCCTTGACGGTCTCCGTGAGGAAAGGCTGTATGTGATACAACCAGAAGTTTTTGTCGATCCTAAGGATGCTAAAAGGTATGCAAACTCCAGCGATCCTTCTATGGACTGGAGCAAGCATCTCAGAGTTGGAATATACGCTTTGATGAGGTGATCAAAGCATTTGGTTTTATACAAAGTTTGCAATAAACTTGTATTTGCAAGAAAGTGAGTGGGAGCACTACAACATTTTGATAAATATATGTGGATGACATATTATTGATCGGAAATGATGTAGAATTTCTAGAAAGCATAAAGGGTTGTTTGAATGGAGTTTTTCAAAGGAAGACATGTGTAAAACTACTTACATGTTGGGTATCAAGATCTATAGAGATAGATCAAGATGCCTGATAAGACTTTCACAAGAGCACATACCTTGACATGATCTTGAAGGACTTTAAGATGGATCAGTCAAAGAAGGAGTTCTTGCCTGAGTTGTAAGGTGTGAAGTTAAGACTTGAAGCTCGACCACGGCAACAGAAAGAGAAAGGACGAAAGTCGTCCCCTATGCCTTAGCCATAGGCTCTATACAATATGCCATGCTGTGTACCACGATGTGTCTTGCCATGTGTCTGGCAAGGGGGTACAAGAGTGATCCAGGAGTGGATCATTGGACAGTGGTCAAAATTGTCCTTAGGAATGAGGAAATGTTTCTCGGTTATGGAGGTGATAAAGAGTTCAGCGTAAAGGGTTACGTCGATGCAAGCTTTAACACCTATCCGGATGACTCTGAGTAGCAAACCGGATACGTATAGTGGAGCAACCATTTGGAATATCTCCAAGTGGAGCATAGTAGCAACATCTACAATATGAAATCGAGATTTGCGAAGAACACACGGATCTGAATGTTGCAGGCCCGTTGACTGACACTTCTCTCGTAAGCATAATATGATCAAACCCTAGAATTCATCGAGTGTTAATCACATGGTGATGTGAACTAGATTATTGACTCTAGTAAACTCTTGGGTGTTAATCACATGGCAATGTGAACTAGATTATTGATACGTCTCCAACGTATCTATAATTTTTGTTCCATGCTATATTATATCCTGTTTTGGACATTATTGGGCTTTATTATACACTTATATATTATTTTTGGGACTAACCTATTAACCGGAGGCCCAACCCAGAATTGCTATTTTTTTGCCTATTTCAGAGTTTCGCAGAAAAAGAATATCAAACGGAGTCCAAACGGAACGAAACCTTTGGGAACATGATTTTCAGAACGAACATGATCCAGAGGACTTGGACCCTACGTCAAGCAATCAACCAGGAAGGCACAAGGTAGGGGGCGCCTACCTTCCCAGGCGCGCCCTCCACCCTCATGGGGCCCACGTTGCTCCACCGACGTACTCCTTCCTCCTATATATACCTACGTACCCCCAAACTACAAGATACGGAGCCAAAACCCTGATTCCACCGCCGTAACTTTCTGTATCCACGAGATCCCATCTTGGGGCCTTTTCCGGAGCTCCGCCGGAGGGGGCATCGATCACGGAGGGCTTCTACATCAACACCATAGCCTCTCCGATGAAGTGTGAGTAGTTTACTTCGGACCTGTGGGTCCATAGTTATTAGCTAGATGGCTTCTTCTCTCTTTTTGGATCTCAATACAAAGTTCTCCCCCTCTCTTGTGGAGATCTATTCGATGTAATCTTATTTTCTGGTGTGTTTGTTGAGACCGATGAATTGTGGGTTTATGATCAAGTTTCTCTATGAACAATATTTGAATCTTCTCTGAGTTCTTTTATGTATGATTGGTTATCTTTGCAAGTCTCTTCGAATTATCAGTTTGGTTTGGCCTACAAGATTGATCTTTCTTGCAATGGGAGAAGTGCTTAGCTTTGGGTTCAATCTTGCGGTGTCCTTTCCCAGTGACAGTGGGGGCAGCAAGGCATGTATTGTATTGTTGCCATCAAGGATAACAAGATGGGATTTATTTCATATTGCATGAGTTTATCCCTCTACATCATGTCATCTTGCTTAAAGTGTTACTCTGTTCTCTTGAACTTAATACTCTAGATGCATGCTGGATAGCGGTCGATGTGTGGAGCAATAGTAGTAGATGCAGGCAGGAGTCGGTCTACTTGTCTCGGACGTGATGCCTATATACATGATCATAACTAGATAATCTCATAACTATGCTCAATTCTGTCAATTGCTCAACAGTAATTTGTTTACCCACCATAATGCTTATGCTCTCGAGAGAAGCCACTAGTGAAACCTATGGCCCCCGGGTCTATTTTCCATTATATTAATCTTCCTTCTACAAGCTATTTCCTTTTCCGTTTATTTTGCTTTCTTTACTTTGCATCTTTATCATAAAAATACCAAAAATATTATCTTATCATATCTATCAGATCTCACTTTCGTAAGTGACCGTGAAGGGATTGACAACCCCTTTATTGCGTTGGTTGCGAGGATTTTATTTGTTTGTGTAGGTGCGAGGGACTCGCGCGTGGCCTCCTACTGAATTGATACATTGGTTCTCAAAAACTGAGGGAAATACTTACGCTACTTTGCAGCATCACCCTTTCCTCTTCAGGGGAAAACCAATGCAGTGCTCAAGAGGTAGCAAGAAGGATTTCTGGCGCCGTTGCCGGGGAGTCTACACAAAAGTCAACATACCAAGTACCCATCACAAACTCTTATCTCCCGCATTACATTATTTGCCATTTGCCTCTCGTTTTCCTCTCCCCCACTTCACCCTTGCCGTTTTATTCGCCCTCTCTCTCCATCATCCTTCTCTTTCTCTATTTCCCTCTTTTTGCCCCTTGCACTTTCTGCCTTATGTCTGAAATTGGGGAAATTATTGTCGATATGGACAATAATAATATCACAGAAAATTCTGATGCTCCTGCTGAAGAACCCCCTATCTTACATACAAAAAAAATTCCAAATTGGTACTGGCAATATTATTGGAAAAGGAGCTATCCAAGATTTATTTATTTTTGCCGGTGCTTTGCCTTCTATTAGTAGTTCTATTCTTCATAGAACTAGTAGTCTTGTGGATGCTATCGCCATGCTTGTAGTTGAACTTGAAAGACAATTTATGCACATGCATCCTTGCATACAAAGGATTTTCCTAGAATTTTCTAATATTGAGCATTCCTCTGTTAAGTGTGTCGCTACTATCTTTTTGGCTCATGAGTTTAGATTTATAATAAAAGAGGCCAAAGAAATCTTTGCGCATTATAGGGTGGACGCTGGCCGTCCTCCTATAGAGGCTATTCTCTTTGAGCAATAAGAAATAATGCGTTTTCAATCCCTAGACTATGTTGCTTTCAATGAAAATCTTAGAAAAGGGTTCCTACCAATGCTCTAGTTGATAGAATTTCTGAACTTAATAATGATTTGGCTATTCAAAATAATGAGCTAGAATATTCTCTCGAGTATAGGCTCACAAAGTTCTGTCAAAAGAATGCTTATAATGATGAATTGGTTGTGCAATACGAAGGGCCGAAGGAGGAACCTATACCTCCTAAAGTTGATCTTGGGGACTTTTGTCCCATTAAATTTAGCCCTTTTGATTACTTTTGCTTGCCTCAAAGAAAACTTGTTGCCGAACATAGAGAATATGAAATGAGTTTTAATGATCTATCCTATTATTATGGCAATACCTACATCTATCCTTGCTTTTATGCCTAGCTAGGGGCGTTAAACAATAGCGCTTGTTGGGAGGCAACCCAATTTTATTTTTATTCCTTGCTTTTTGCTCCTATTTAATAATAAATAATTTATCTAGCCTCTGTTTTGGTTGTGTTTTTCTTGTTTAATTAGTGTTTGTGCCAAGTAGAACCGTTGGGAACACTTGGGGAAAGTCTTTTTAATCTTGCTGTAAATAAGAGAAACTTTAGCGCTCACAAGAATTGCTGAAATTTTTATTTGGAAAGTGATATTTAGTTAATTCTTTTTGAATATGATTAATAGATAAATTCCTCACGTCCAGCAATTTATTTTAGAATTTTTGAGGTTCCAGAACTTGCGTTAGCTACAGATTACTACAGACTGTTCTGTTTTTGACAGGTACTGTTTTTCGTGTGTTGTTTGCTTATTTTGATGAATCTATGGATAGTAAAATAGTTTAGAAACCATAGATAAGTTGGAATACAGTAGGTTTAACACCAATATAAATAAAGAATGAGTTCATTACAGTAACTTGAAGTGGTGTTTTGTTTTCTTTCGCTAACGGAGCTCACGAGATTTTCTACTTTAAGTTTTGTGTTGTGAAGTTTTCAAGTTTTGGGTAAAAGATTTGATGGATTACGGAAAAAGGAGTGGCAAGAGACTAAGATTGGGGATTCCCATGGAACCCCAAGATAATCTAAGGACACCTAAAATCCAAAGCTTGGGGATGCCCCGGAAGGCATCCCCTCTTTCGTCTACTTCCATCGGTAACTTTACTTGGAGCTATATTTTTATTTATCACATGATATGTGTTTTGCTTGGAGCGTCTTGTATTATTTGAGTCTTTATTTGTTAGTTTTCCACATTCATCCTTGCTGTACACACCTTTTGAGAGATACACATATGATTCGGAAATTGGTAGAATACTCTATGTGCTTCACTTATATCTTTTGAGTTATATAGTTTTTGCTCTAGTGCTTCACTTATATATTTTAGAGCACGGTGGTGGATTTGTTTTATAGAAACTATTGTTCTCTCATGATTCACTTAGATTATTTTGATAGTCCTACAAAACAGCGTGGTAATTTGCTTTAACTATGTTGGGCATTCAAGATTAATAATAAACTTTCCTTATGAGTGTGTTGAATACTATGAGAAGTTTGATACTTGATAATTGTTTTGAGATATGGAGATGGTGATATTAGAGTCATGCTAGTTGAGTAGTTGTGAATTTGAGAAATACTTGTGTTAAACTTTGTGATTCCCGTAGCATGCACGTATGGTGAACCGTTAAGTGATGAAGTCGGAGCATGATTTATTTATTGATTGTCTTCCTTATGAGTGGCGGTCGGGGACGAGCGATGGTCTTTTCCTACCAATCTATCCCCCTAGGAGCATGCGCGTAATACTTTGCTTCGTTAACTAATAGATTTTTGCAATAAGTATATGAGTTCTTTATGACTAATGTTGAGTCCATGGATTATACGCACTCTCACCCTTCCATCATTGCTAGGCTCTCTAATACCATGCACCTTCGCCGGTATCATACACCCACCATATATCTTCCTCAAAACAGCCACCATACCTACCTATCTTGGCATTTCCATAGCCATTCCGAGATATATTGCCATGCAACTTTCCATCATTCCGTTTACTATGACACGCTCCATCATTGTCATATTGCTTTGCATGATCATGTAGTTGACATTGTATTTGTGGCAAAGCCACCGTTCATAATTCTTTCATACATGTCACTCATGCATCATTGCACATCCCGGTACACCGCCGGAGGCATTCACATAGAGTCATATTTTGTTCTAAGTATTGAGTTGTAATTGTTGAGTTGTAAGTAAATAAAATGTGATGATCATCATTATTAGAGCATTGTCCCAAGTGAGGAAAGGATGATGGAGACTATGATTCCCCCACAAGTCGGGATGAGACTCCGGACTAAATAAAAAAAGAGGCCACAAAAAAAGAGAAAAGGCCCAAATAAAAAAATGAGAGAAAAAGAGAGAAGGGACAATGCTACTATCCTTTTACCACACTTGTGCTTCAAAGTAGCACCATGATCTTTATGATAGAGAGTCTCCTATGTTATCACTTTCATATACTAGTGGGAATTTTTCATTATAGAACTTGGCTTGTATATTCCAATGATGGGCTTCCTCAAAATGCCCTAGGTCTTCGTGAGCAAGCGAGTTGGATGCACACCCACTTAGTTCTTTTTGTTGATCTTTCATATACTTATAGCTCTAGTGCATCCGTTGCATGGCAATCCCTACTCACTCACATTGATATCTATTGATGGGCATCTCCATAGCCCGTTGATACGCCTAGTTGATGTGAGACTATCTTCTCCCTTTTGTCTACTTCACAACCACCATTCTATTCCACATATAGTGCTATGTCCATGGCTCACACTCATGTATTGCGTGAAGATTGAAAAAGTTTGATAACACCAAAAGTATGAAACAATTGCTTGGCTTGTCATCGGGGTTGTGCATGATTTAAATACTTTGTGTGGTGAAGATCGAGCATAGCTAGACTATATGATTTTGTAGGGATAACTTTCTTTGGCCATGTTCTTTTGAAGAGACATAATTGCTTAGTTAGTATGCTTGAAGTGTTATTATTTCTATGTCAATATTAAACTTTTTTCTTGAATCTTTCGGATCTGAATATTCATACCACAATTAAAATAATTACATTGAAATTATGCCAAGTATCATTCCACATCAAAAAATTCTATTTTTATCATTTACCTACTTTTGGACGAGCAATTATTGACTCTAGCAAACTCTTCGGGTGTTAGTCGCATGGCGATGTGAACTATGAGTGTTAATCACATAACGATGTGAACTATATTATTGACTCTAGTGCAAGTGGGAGACTGTTGGAAATATGCCCTAGAGGCAATAATAAAATGGTTATTATTATATTTCCCTCTTCATGACGATTGTCTATTGTTCATGCTATAATTGTATTAACCGGAAACCATAATACATGTGTGAATAGATAGATCGTAATATGTCCCTAGTAAGCCTCTAGTTGACTAGCTCGTTGATCAATAGATGGTCATGGTTTCCTGACCATGGATATTGGATGTCATTGATAACGGGATCACATCATTATGAGAATGATGCGATGGACAAGACCCAATCTTAAGCGTAGCACAAGATCGTGTAGTTCCTTTGCTAAAGCTTTTCTAATGTCAAGTATCATTTCCTTAGACCATGAGACTATGCAACTCCCGAATACCGTAGGAATGCTTTGGGTGTACCAAACGTCACAACGTAACTGGGTGGCTATAAAGGTGCACTACAGGTATCTCCGAAAGTGTCTGTTGGGTTGGCACGAATCGAGACTGGGATTTGTCACTTCGTATGACGGAGAGGTATCTCTGGGCTCACTCGGTAATGCAGCACCATAATGAGGTCAATGTGACTAAGGAGTTAGCCAGAGGATCATGCGTTACGGAACGAGTAAAGAGACTTGCCAGTAACAAGATTGAACGAGGTATGGGGATACCAACGATCGAATCTCGGGCAAGTAACATACCGATAGACAAAGGGAATTGTATACGGGATTGATTGAATCCCCGACATTGTGGTTCATCCGATGAGATCATCGTGGAACATGTGGGAGCCAATATGGGTATCTAGATCCCACTATTGGTTATTGGCCGGAGAGATGTCTCCGTCATGTCTGCATGGTTCCCGAACCCGTAGGGTCTACACACTTAAGGTTCGGTGACGGTAGAGTTGTTATGGGAAATAGTATGTGGTTACCGAAGGTTGTTCGGAGTCCCGGATAAGATCTCGGAAGAGACGAGGAGTTCCGGAATGGTCTGGAGGTGCAGATCGATATATTGGACGAAGGGTATTGGAGTCCGGAATTGTTTCGGGGGTACCGGGTGACGACCAGCGTGTCCGAAAGGGGTTTCGGAGGCCCCGACAAGCGTTGGGGGGGCCTTATGGGCCAAGGGGAGGGGGCACATCAGCCCACTAAGGGGCTGAGTGCTCCTCCCACCCCATCTCACGTAACTTGGAGAGGTGGGGGCGCCTCCCCTAGGGCAGCCACCCCTCTCGGCTTGGGGGGCAAGTTTCCTAGGGGTGGGGGCGCCCAAACCCATCTAGGGTTTCCCCTGTTGCCGCCGCCCCTCCCCTAGGGAACCCTAGGGCGCCTCCTCCACCTCCCTTCCCCCTATATAGAGTGAGGGAGAGAGAGGGCAGCCGCACCCTTCCTGTGGCGCAGCCCCTCCCCTCTCCTACACCTCCTCCTCCTCCGTAGCGCTTGGTGAAGCCCTGCCGGAGAACCACGAGCTCCATCACCACCACGTCACCATGCTGTCGGAGTTCTCCCTCAACTTCTCCTCTCCCCTTGCTGGATCAAGAAGGAGGAGACGTCGCCGGGCTATACGTGTGTTGAACGCGGAGGTGCCATTGTTCGACGCTTAGATCGGAATCGATCACGATCTGAATCGTTGCGTGTACGACTCCACTAACCGCGTTCTTGTAACGCTTCCCTTAGCGATCTTCAAGGGTATGAAGATGCACTCCCTCTCTCTCGTTGCTAGTATCTCCTAGATTGATCTTGGTGACACGTAGGAAATTTTTTGAATTATTGCTATCTTCCCCAACAAAACTTTGCCGTCTGCCATGGCTGACGGCAAAGGCATGCCTGGCGGACGACAAAGGCCTTTGCCGTCAGCCAGCAGACGGCAAAACGTCTGGCTGAACGAGCTACGACAAAGGGCACTTTGCCGTCTGCTGGTGGACGGCAAAGATGCAAAGGCCTTTGTCGTCTGCCAGTAGACGGCAAAGGGCATGGCTCTTTGCCATCTGCTAGCGGACGGCAAAGGGCATGGCTCGTTGCCATCTGCTGGCAGACGGCAAAGGTTGTAGGCTCTTTGGCAAAGAGACCAAATATGCATTAATTCTATTTCTTCTTACATCAATTCATTTTCACAGAAAATCAAACACAAATAAGACAATCATTTGGGACACCTAGGTACCCAGGCTCCTTACCTAGAAGCCGTTGGATCATACTTGATCTCACTATTAAAATAGGTATAGGCTTTGCATGCATACCATCATTATTACTTTTCTATTTGTTTGCATGATGCTACTTCTATGAAAAGTAATAAATGTTGCCTAATTGATACGTGTCATTATGTTCCCTTCATGATAATAGTAAATTGCAATTAATTATTTAGCATACTCGTTGCCATGTATGACAGGTGCATAATAATTAATTAGAAAAATATCATGCAACTTTTTTACCACGTACACCAATACGTACATATTTTCATTGGGTAGAACAATAACACGTATGTATTTTCATTGGGTATGACACCAACACACACATATTTTCATTAGGTACAATTCCCATTAATTGCCATCGCGGTCTAAAAAATATACACGTGGGTATCTCGGGTACATATACCGCTTATAAAATGTGTGACATGGGTATATACAAGAAAAATTCACATCGAGGTATGTATATTTATGTTTATATTTTTATTGGGTATACACGTATATATTTATTTGTATATTCGCATCGAGGTATATTTTTGTGTATATTTTCATTGGGTATAACATCAACACGTACTTATTAAAATGTATGATATTTATGGGTATATTTTCATTGGGTATAACATCAATGCATACTAATTTGCTTTAGGTATAATACCCACTAACTAGTATGTCGGTCTAATAACATATACACGTGGGTATCTCGAGTATATACGTACCCAAGTATATATGTTCAGACTATTTTTGTTATGAAAAACAATCATGACTATTTAGGATACTAGTACATGCAAACAAAATATGGAAGGTCATTATTTTGTCAATTGTGCACCATGCATTAATAAATAGTACTTGCCATAACGCGCCTAGGTGCGTGGGCACCTAGGTTATATATATATATATATATATATATATATATATATATATATATATATATATATATATATATATATATATATATATATATATATATATATGACCAATATAGCACATCCAATCCATGTTACCAATAGTAGCAAGTTTCATCCATACATATACATAGTTTCATCAATATTACACAGTTTCATCCATAGGTAGCAAGTTTCACAAAGTCAAAACAAAAACTATAGACAAGCACTCCATATCTGAAATTAGATGAAATGACCTAAAACTAAATATCTATTTTCCTAAAAACTATCTTATTACTAAGATCTTCTCTGGATCTTCTTCTTTTCTTCCAACCTGCATAACAAAAAAACTAAGAAAGAGAGAATGGGTTAGGAGTAGAAATGTAGCATTTCACTTGGTGAAATGCAATGCTGTAGGAGCCAACACTTGAGATCAACACCAGAAAGTACTAAATTTTGAGAGATATCTAGATCCTGCAGCAGTACATTAAGAGCAAATTTTGTCACTAAATAAGCATTGCAATTGTCATAGTATAACAAGCAAACAAACGCAAGAGTCATGTCCATAAAGAAAATAGATATACAGGCAATCATAGGTGCAGACAAGCACATATAGAGTTAGTAATAAACTTGGATAGATGGTTCAATACAAGCACATTGTAACAGTACCCATAATAACTTAGATAACTTAACTACTTCTAAGTACTCAGAAGTAAAGTTGATTGTCCCTATTTTCAGTAAGTGATCATGCAAGAAGACAGTTTCTTTTTATGGGTTTCAGTACCACTAGAAGGTCTCAGGACACAAGTTGCTCTTGCAGAAAAGATAAACAAACACATGCCACATATGTTACCAATTTCATGGAAACAATAATGATGGTATCTTTTCATATGCAGAGCCCTTTCTTTCTCCTCTTGGCTTAAGCCATAAACCCTGAAGCTGGTCTTGCGCCCTCATCCACTAACTAATGCAGGTGTTGCATTGCACACTCCCTTACAACTGGTTAAAAAGAGCTTTTGCATCTTTCCCTCCTGCCCCTGCATCTACATGTAGAGGGGCAATGAAAACCCCCATGGGCAATGGAGTGACATTATGAGGCACCACTGTCCTTCCCTGCATTGAGTTAGGCTAGTGCATGGAAGATGGAACTCTAGGTACTTGTTTTGTGTGAAAAATATAGTCACAAGGGCTTTACTTTTGGTCAATTGCTAACACGGCTTATGTGGGGCACCCAAAATTTGGCTAGATAAGATACAACTACTCCACCATATAGGCAGAACACATAGCACTCTAGAACCCTAGAAATAGTTAATCATTAGTTGCAAATCCATATCCATCACAACTTGTGCTAAACAGAATCTATCCAGTGAACAACACTATCTAAATAAATTCATATTTCTAGTCGTCTGAGTTACAAGGAGATTTTGTAAGGAGGGAACTTTGGCTAGATAAGATAGTGTCCATATCAATAGAAAGAAATAGGCCATCTACTGGTCGCTCTAGAACCCTACAAATACTCCTAAGCAATACCAGAGTAGTATTTGACCGTAACTACTCCCAATAGCAATGCATTTTAGGCCCTGTTTGGATCATCTGTTCTCTTTTAAATATCCTTGTAAAAAAATACACGCATGAGCGCGTCGTTTCATTTCCGGCTGGAATTTGCACAACGGCTAGTAAATTACACGTGTAAGTTATACACCTCCATATCAAGATGCATCCATTCCAAGCATGGCCTTATACTCTTTAGAACATAGCTAGGCATCCATGTTTAAGAAAGAATGCTAACCAGCCATGTAAACTTGAAAGTTTACTAGTACGAGTATTTTTCTCAACAAGTTATACTCATGCTAGCTTGTTTTGTTAAACTCATTCAAAGTTCAAATTAGTCCTCCTAGAATTGGAGCTTGCCTGCGTATGTAGACAAACTACCCTGATGTTATACTCTAGAACCTTAGTGTATGGCCACAAATTAGTTGTCCTAGAATTAGAGTACCTTGATGTTGAGAATGCAGAGTGTATGACCACAAATTTGGTCACTCTCAAATTAGTTCTGTACTGGAATAACAGTATTAGCACGAAAATGCTTAGGTATTCCTAACTGAACCTAACTGAAGTGAATAACAATAACCCCCATCTCTCTTCATAGACCAGACCGAAGACAATAATCCCCTTCTCTCTATACTCCAGCACAATAAAATGGATGTACTACTTTGTGGTATCAACTAAATAAACAAAGGCTTAAAATAATTAGTTTTTTTCATCTCAAACTAAAATGAACTCCAAAGCTCAACTAAGCAACTTAGTTAGGTGTCAACAATTCTAATTAAGCTATGCAGTTATTAATCACCAATGGTCCCGTCCTTTGATCTGAAGGGGTACTAAAAGTAGTAGTGTTCGTTTTTAGACAAGCAAAGAACCTTCAAATGTGTTTGGCTCATAGTTTTCGCTGTTATTAGATCAAAGCAATTAAAAATGATGATTTGTACTAACTGCCGGAACAGTTCAGTGCTGCTACTTTTCAACATTATTACACTTCTACACATTGCGTAGCTGCACATTCGGAATAAAAAAGACAACGAAATTCCAATGAAATCTCACCTTTCAAAGAGGCAGTGTTGTCGAGGGAAAGGATGTTGAGGAGGCAGAGCTGCTCGCGAGAGAGGAGGGTCGACGGTCTGCTGCTTCGACCCGCGGCTTGGTGCTCGGCGAAGCTTGCGGGGAGGCCTGCTCGGGGAGGAAGCGCGCGAGTAGGTTGGTGGTGAGGAAGGCGTTCCATTGAGGATGGTAGCCGCTGGTGGAGTAGCTCAGCGACGATGGTGGCATTCCGCATCGATCAGCTGCTCGGCGACGTTACTCTGGAGTGGGGCGAAGCGGCAGTGGTCGGCAGCATTGGGGTGGTTGTTGGGGCGACAGAGGGGACGAGGGGCTGCCGTGATGGGGGGCGATGACGGCAGTGATTTGGTTGGAGGGTGGCCGTGGGCGATGGGATGGTTGGGGGAGGTGGCGGCTTGTAGTCCGGTGGATTTGTGGGCGGAAGAGGAGCTGCGGTGGTGGGGAGCACTAGTAGAAAAAGGGCCTTTTGTCCCGGTTCTAGAGGGCCTTTTGTCCTGGTTCTAGAGGGCCTTTTGTCCCGGTTCTGGAACCGGGACTAAAGGGTCGTTACTAAAGGTCCCCCCTTTAGTCCCGGTTCTTATACGGACCGGGACTAAAGGCCCTCCACGTGGCTGCTGCCTGGAGGTCCACCTTTAGTCCCGGTTGGTAACACCAACCGATACTAAAGGATTCTTTTGAAAAAAAAGATTGATTTTTTTCCTGATTTTCAGATTTCTGAATTATTTTAACCTCTAATCTCTAATTACCCCTCATCACTGCTTAATTTAATCTCTAATCACCCCTCATCATTCCAAATCATCTAACTTCCCGAACAGTCACCCATCCTCGCACGCTTAACTTCCGGGTTTTATTCTCCCTCGTTTCCAAGTCTACACTTGTTGTTTTCCTAACAATAGTAAGATGTCAATCCTATTAACCCTCATGAGTTTAGCTTGAGCATGAAGTCACACATTTCACTGTTTGAGTTTGAAACTATTGTTCTAAAAAACAATAATTATTTAGTAACACCAATATTTCTTGAATAAATAGTTTGACCATTGTTTGACTACAGTTTGACCAGATTTGACCAAAATTCAAAAAAACTAAAATAATTATTTAGTAACATTGATATTCTTGAATAATTATTTAGTAACACTAATACTTCTTGAATAAGTAGTTTGACCATAGTTTGACCAGATTTAACGAAAATTTAAAAAAACTGAAATTTGAGATAACTTTTTTTCCTTTTGGAATTTGAGGATTCTAAAAATTTGCAAACAGGCCATAGGCCGTCAAAATCGGATGCGGATTTTCGTGCTGAACATTTTGATATATTATACGTTTTTTTCTGACATCGCATGCAAAAGTTATAGCCGTTTTACATTTTCCCTACACTTTTTGCAAAACATGTCCAAATTTAAGTTTTTAAATTTTCCTAACTAGTTGATGTAGTAACATAACTACATCTCGAAGGATGTTAACTTTTGAAGTTTTTATCATTTTCTTTTGCTTTTCACAAAACTGAAAAGGCGATACACCGGGAGGGGGGGTATGATTAGGATTTGAAAATTGCACCATTAGTACCGGTTCGTGGCACGAACCGGTACTAAAGGTCTAACCTTTAGTACCGGTTGGTGCCACGAACCATTACTAATGGCTAAAGGTCTAACCTTTAGTACCGGTTGGTGCCACGAACCGGTACTAATGCTACCGGTTTGTGGCACCAACCGGTACTAATGCCCCCATTAGTACCGGTTCGTGGCACCAACCGGTACTAAAGGTCTAGGTTAGACCTTTAGTACCGGTTCGTACCACGAACCGGTACTAGTGGGCATCGCACCCTTTAGTCCCGGTTCGTGGCACCAACCGGGACTAAAGGTCCTATTTGAACCGGGAGTAATGCATGTACGGTGCCCTAACCGCTCGAACCGGGACTAATGCTCACATTAGTCCCGGTTCGTAATGAAACCGATATTAATGCTCTTTTCTGGCCGAACCAAAGCCATGTTTTCTACTAGTGGAGCTACGCCGGCAGCGGTCTAATCGAGTCGAAGGCGGCTGCTCGCCGGCGGTGGGAAGGTCTGGGGGCGACGAGGGCAGCGGTGGATCTGGTGGAGGACATGGGTGGAGATTTGGCGTGATTTGGGGGCGAGGGTTGCAGTCTGATAGAGGTAGGGCCGAAGGTGGGGGCAACGGTTTTTTTACCCGCAAAAAAAGATACCCCCCTCTTTGCCGTCTGCTAGCAGACGGCAAAGAGGGGGGATGGACCATTGCAGTGTACTAGCATCCAGTGGACCCCACCAGCACCTCTTTGCCGTCCGCTGGCCAGCAGACGGCAAAGAAATGACAGATGGCAAAGACCTTTTTTGCCGTCTGCCAATTCTTTGATGTCCGTTGTTTGGTAGCTGATGGCAAAGATCTTCTTTGCCGTCTGCAAGCAGATGACAAAGAACTGGTAGACGGCAAAATCCTGATTCCAGTAGCGTATGCTGTCATCGAAGAGCATTATAGTATTTCATTCTAGAATACAAAGGTGCCAACGGGTAGACATGTTACAATAGAATCACAGTTTTGAATGAATTGGTATCTTTCAAAGCATTAAGAATCTCATAGCATATTTTGAACTATATGATGATGCCAGCATATACGGATATTAGGCAACACTGACATGTTGCCATTCTGAAAGATCATACCATATTCAGATAAGTCTAAACCGTTGAACTTAAGCAAAAGAAAAATTGCATCTTGTAATTATTTCAGCATATATGTGTAGTGGGATACCTAAATCATAAAAGCAAGAAATATCAGATGACGGTGTCCCATCTTTACCATTACTAGATCATCGATGGCGCTTTGCCTATAATGGCGGGAAATTTGATAAATATGTTATGGCATGGAATATTGATGTTAAATACGAAATAAGTTACATAGAATTTAAAGACAATGAACTTTAAATTTTTGATTAACAGGTCGGAGCACCATAGCATAGTCTGTGTAGCGTAGTTGTAAGATCAGTCTCTAAAATCTGATTCCAACCTGCTAGGAGTTTTAGCTACAACATCATATTGTATGGTAAAAAAGACAACTATAAAGACGTTGTACAATCAGCGTTAAATAATCTCCCTTAGCACTGAAATCGGAAACACACAGATCAACTTGTCTTGTTCTTGATTTTACTGCATTGACAGTTTATCAATTGATTGATTGATTGATAGATAGATATATGTAATCAAAGGGATCATGACATTACTTCACGATATCTGGGAAGGTCATTCTTAACCATCTTGAGAAATGTTAGATTAACCTTCACTATTTTATGATAAAAACTTCAGGGCATAATCTCAATTAGATCAGCATGGGTCTTTTTTATTATCATGTACTTTGCATAATCTGTCCAACTAAATACTCCCACCTTCCCAAAATAAGTGACTCAACTTTGTACTAAGTTTAATACAAAGTTAGTACAAAGTTGAGTCACTTATTTTGGGATGGAGGGAGTACTAAATTTACGTGACCTTGTAAAATTAGAAGGGATATTATTGATAATGTTATTTAACAAAAAATAAGAGACATAATTAGGCTAATAACATGAATAGTGAAAAAAGGTGATCCACCAAAAGGTATTGATTTTACTTTATAACTTGAACACCACATAGGAAATTTCTGACAGAAGTTTCTAAACCACCTAAAAATGCTTGCTTTTGTAGTACTTCCATAATAATTCTTCATGTCTGCATTCATGTTTAACTTCAGGAGATCGGTGTAAAAGGAATATTATGAAATCATAATGCAATATGCATCATCGCAGCAGAAGGAGGATGCCTGCAGCCCAGTAACATTGATGTTATTTGCCTGGTCATTAAGGACAGTAAAATATATGTTATAAGTGAACTGTGCACAACTTTATAGTCGAATCTGATACTTCTATAACCTATATGACCAAGCAAAAATGCAGGGTAATAATACACTTACCACTCTAAGCTCTGAATCTAGCACCATTTACACAAATTGAATACTTAAATGCCTAGAAATTATAAGCTCGAGAAATTTCTGGCTAACAATACACTGATATGATGGCATCTATTTTATTGTCAAAAGTAGCAGTTTCCCCTACCGGAGCACCTTTTGCAAGGTATAATCAGATTCTCCATCTCTTAATTCAAATGCATGTCTCATATATTCCTGAATTCAACTGTCCAAATATTAAGAAGCGGACAACTCCGGTAGCTCTTGAGCCAACACATTGTACCTGAAACATAAATGGTACGGTAAGTTGATATGAACATCCGTTAAATCAATGGACAATGGAGGTTAATGGCATATGCTGTACTGAGTCCATGATGTAATCCTCGGCTCTTCGCACATAGAGAATAAAGACCGTTGAGCACAATGGTTCCTCTTGTGCATTGCATCAAACACATGACATGTACACTGTCAAAGAAATCAAATTCTGGATAGCTTCAAGAAACACGGGGCACAAAAACTTAATTGGGAAGATAGTTTGCTTGAGCAAAGCCAGCCACCGCGCGCCGTGGCTGCCGTTGCCCCGCTTGTCGGACGATCAGTGCACGGAGCACCAGTGAAAGCTTCACCATCCAAATATTTATGTTACTGACCTTTATTTTGCAGGAAAATATTCCAGACCTTATTTCTGCGAAACGAATAATTAAGCATACTTTGTATGCTTTGAACATTGTTTAAAGAAGTAGAGAGGGGATCGGACCATATAAGTTGATTTCAGTAAGCTTCCCACTGCTGGCCACCACTGTCGATACAAGATGTAAGATCGAGCATTACAGTAAAACCTTCCCTTCCACCTTGGCTTCACCTCCAAGCCGCTAAGAGAAGCTCAAAGCATTGCGCCATGCAGGTGGTGCAGGAGGCCTGCGCCGTGCTGCTGGAGTGCGTGCTAGGGCTTCGACTGCCTGGCCGTCAGGAAATGTAGAAATTAGTCATGAAAAAGGCAAGATGGAGAATTAGGCAACCAGGTAGAGGTTGCCCTGAATCACGAAGAGGTACTTCCCTGCCCTTGCGACATTTAGCCCACTTCGCGATTAAGGTACAGCTAACTGAAGATCCAACGGTGAAGAATGCCAAGTTAATGAAATCCAACGGCCAGAAATGCCTAATTACTGAGAGGGCAGGGATTAGATGCAGTTTTACTGTTCTCAACTAGAGACCATGCTGGCGCGCGTTGCCGCGCCCTTCTATATTTGCTATAAAAAGATAGGAATTTCTATAAATATATGAAGATTTGAAACATGCTTGTAAATTTGCCTGAACTAACACATAAATATCTTAGTAATTAAACTAAAAGTTAGCTGACACGCAGGGGAATAGTGTGAAGTTGGTCAAGCCTTATCGATCTTTTGTTTGTTGATGGATAACTGTTTTGTTGTGGCACCACATAGTTAATAAGTTCTGTTGTGGCACATCCTGTGTTTTTGTGCTTATACTTGAGCCAATTGCTCTGCTAAATAGGAGTATTACAAAGCAAACATGAATGAAATGACACCTCAGCTTTCATTTTCTTCCACACACGTTTTATTGTACTGGAGCTTCACAACTCAAAAATAAAAATAAATTGCAGATTCAGTAAAATCAAGCACCTATTTTGTCCCCTGCTTTTTATCCAACCTTTGAATGGAACAAGGTATTACTCTGAATATAAACTCAAGATTAATAATTAAGAAAGGAAATATACCTTTCATGTTGATTTCACAGTTGTCTTCTGTGTTTTTTTGTGCTCACACACCCTGAACAGTTCTCCTAGAGCCTTGTAATTAACACCCCTTATATTCTCTGGGAAATCCTCCATGGTGAAGGTTTCCATTCTCATTTTTCCCCAGACGTGAGGATGCATATAGATTAAAATCACCCGTAGTTGATTTCATGACCGATGGGCCCTCGGCAAATAGAGGATCCGAAATAATCATTAAGAATATGACCCGTTGAGTTCAACATCCTCCAAAAATATAATCATGGCTCGACTGGAATTAGTACTACAATATATAGCATCGGCCATGATGTTATACTCCCTCTCAACACGTTACAAAGCCATGAATATGAAATTAAATTGATGTATGCGAAGTAGAGTAGCAACAATTAACGTCATCATCACAATGTAAAAAACATTACGGAAATTTAAAATTATACCTATCTTTTTTCAGATGGAACATAATTAAGCTTACTCTCAATCGTTGATCAGAACCAATGTGAAATCCTCACCTCACAGAAAAAAAAGGTTACCATGATAACAATCAAGAAACCTATTATCCCAATTTTAAATCAACCCAGAAGGCGTCAATGATGGGCTAAGCTTGCTGAGTATTCAACCTGAACCACAGTCCGTTACACACCAAGGAGAGGAACGACCTAGGCAAGAATGAGTGTGTTGGTGGCGGACAAACACAGTGGAGCCGATGAACCCAGCTTGGAGTTAGCCCCATGCGAAGTTGCCGAGCGTCCTGACAAAAGAAGGCCCGAGGAATCAGGACCCAAGTAATTGGGCTAGTAACTGACCTGCAGCACCATCGGACGCGATGCAACATGAAAAAAAAACGGGGACACCATCTCAATTTACCACCAAATTATACATGAAAGAGGGGAAATAGAGACAGTGGGCAACCTAGCCAAGAAGAACAATGTGGGTCGTCGGGAAAAAAACGGACACTCCATGGTACATATGCAATTATAGAGATCTCACCGTGGATGCACTGAAACCTCGTTGTGGTCACCATGGCAACGCATCCTTCCCGACTATCTCCACGCCAGCCCCTCTGAGCCGCTTGGGGGGACTCCTTGCATCGTGGATTCACAAGAATCTAGCTTGGCTTAGGGTTGCCAGGAGGTGCTCACCCTGCCTCCGCCCGGGTGATCTAGCAAGACTGGATCTGGCGGTGGCGCAACCAAGGAATCCACACATGATGTAGGAATAAATTTGGTTCAGATCTCAGTGGTGTAGCGCCGTGATCGATCTGGGAGTGGAGCCCTCCCTGTTGCATCTTGAGGGTAAACGTGAGAAAGAGGATGGTGGCGGTTAGGCAAAGAGGAGGCGGCGTTCCATGGATGGTGGTGTTCGACGGTGGCTACACAACCGCCCAGGTCGTGAGAGAGAGACGAGAGGTCAGGAGAGGGAGGCGAGTGGATTTGGGTGGGCTCATCACGAGAAGGAGTAGCGGCCCAGTCCAACTTAACGCCGGACCCCCAAAATTATTACCAGAGGAGCGGCCCATCAAGGCTAGCGCTGGTTAGAAGCGAATGAAGCATCAGAGCCCTCAGTAAACACTACCCCTCTCGTTAGGGTTTCACCTTCCTCTCGGCGACGGCGTCCCCGCCACCGTAGAGAACCGCTACCCCTCCCTCTACCCTCCCGCCAGTGACCGTCGGGGCTCGCGGGGCCTCGCCGGCGGTGCCGGGCAGGGTTTTCGGGCTAGGGTTTTCACCGCTCGCGGGATCAGGAAACCTCGAGCAAGAAATCTAATGGAAGGAGCGACATCGGGATCGGGCACCAAAAAAACCGATCTGGAGGCGATGATGGAGGAGCTGGGGCTGAAGGAAGATGATCTCCTGGACGTGGTCGTGGAAGATGAGGAAATCCCTGAGGAGGCGACCAGATGGATGGCGATCGCCAGAGTTCACACGGAGAAAACCTACAACCAGTATTGTTTTTTCAGGAACATGAGATCTGCTTGGGACCTGGCAAAGGAAGTGAAGATCGGGCCATTAGAGGGAAACATATATACCTTGCAGTTCGGCTGCTTGGGCGACTGGGAACGGGTCATGGAAGAGGGGCCTTGGACATTCAAAGGAAAGGCTGTGGTGTTATCACATTATGATGGGGTCACAAAGCCTTCATCGATAGAGTTGAACAAAACTGATATCTGGATGCAGATTCATGATCTCCCAGATGGTTTCTACTCCAAGATTAAAGCTCTCTCGGCCATGGTGGGAGAGTTCATTTATGCCGAGCCCAAGTCGCAGGACTTTGAAGGGAACTTTGCAAGGGTTAGGGTTAGAATCGATGTCACTAAGCCCCTAAAGAACGCAGTTTCTCTGGTGATAAAGAAGAAGGACACAGTCCAAAGAATCATCTTTAGGGTCAAGTATGAACGTCTTCCGGACTGGTGTGATGTCTGTGGATACCTTGGGCATCTCTTTAAGGAATGTGGAGATGGTGTTCATCAACCTAAAGCTTTAGTTTTTAAGGATCAAGAGGCCACTTGGTTCAGAGGACCTGGGAGAGGACCAGGAGAAGGCCAAGGGGCAGGTGAAGGCTCAGGAGGAAGAGGAGGGCGTGGCCGGGGCAGGTCGGGCAGAGGACGGGGCCGGGACCCGTCCCAGTCCTATACTGATGAGGGATACACTGGTTTGAGCACTGATGGCCGAGATAATGATGTGGCAATGAGCGAGGGAGAAAATAACAAGAAGAGAGGGGTCACGGCAGCAGAGCCAGTACTTGGGACGCCTGGAAACACCAGCAAGCAATTGATGCTGCCCCCCCCCCCCGGAAATACCACCGAGCCCTTCAACGGTGCAATAACCAAAAAGAAACAAGCTGAGCTCTACTACATCTGAGAAAACTGCAGGGAAGAACACGGTGATCACCAAAAATCTTGATGCACGTTTGGCGGGCCTCCAAAGGGGGTCGCGCCATGCACAATGAGTCTTCTATGCTGGAAC
>NC_041390.1:55426942-55452726 GCF_002162155.2 Triticum dicoccoides | reverse complement strand
GGTCACGGCAGCAGAGCCAGTACTTGGGACGCCTGGAAACACCAGCAAGCAATTGATGCTGCCCCCCCCCCCCCGGAAATACCACCGAGCCCTTCAACGGTGCAATAACCAAAAAGAAACAAGCTGAGCTCTACTACATCTGAGAAAACTGCAGGGAAGAACACGGTGATCACCAAAAATCTTGATGCACGTTTGGCGGGCCTCCAAAGGGGGTCGCGCCATGCACAATGAGTCTTCTATGCTGGAACTGCCGCGGGGCTGGCAAACCCGCGACAGTTCAGGAGCTTCGTGATCTCACGAGGCGGTTTGCCCCTCTGTCTTATGTATCTTGGAAACACAAATAGAGGGTAGTAGAGTAGAAAGCTTGGTTGGTACCTTGGGTTTTAATAAAAGTTTTGCCGTTTGCAGCATAGCCGAGTGTTCTATAGTGTCGAATGCCTTGGCAAAACCCAACTTCAGTAAAATAATTTCCCGTTTGGAGACATGACATTGGTGTATGTATTCGAAGGCCCAAGCCAAACAATCATGTATGGATCTACCACATAGAAAGCCATATTGGTTGCGATGGACAATTTGAAGGATGATTTTCTGAAGTCTGTTGGCAAGAATTTTGGTGATCATCTTGAGGCAGCAGTTAAGGAGCGTGATGGGTCAATAATCATTAATTGTCTCGGGGGCATTTTTCTTAGGTATCAGAGTGATGAATCCATAGTTGAGGCTCTCCAAATTCAGTTTGCCCGAGTGAAATTCCTCACAAAGCTGATAAAAATCTGTTTTGATGATCGGCCAACACGCTTTTAAAAAAGCCCCGTTGAAACCGTCAGGCCTAGGAGCGCGATCCGCCGACATTTCCTTGATAACTGCGTCTATTTTTGCATGTGTGAAAGGAGTGGTGAGACTATCAAATCCACTTGTGATCTAAAAAGCTTGGACATGTTGAATCGCATAGGTTGAGTGTTGGATTTGCCTAGGCGATCTGTGAAGGCCTCAAAAAGAATTGACTCCTTGCCCACATGATCATCAACTGACGTGCCATCCGTCGTTTTTAAGGTTGAGATACAATTTCTTCTGTAGCTTTCTGTTTCCACCGCTTGAAAAAACTTCGAGTTTTCATCGCCAAACTTAATCCATCTGATAGTGCATCATTTTTTCCAATATTCCTTCTGGTATTGCAAGAACCAGAGAAGATGTTTTTTAAGAATGGCAAAGAAGTTCTTTTCAGGTATCGTGAGACTGTGGCGGTCCGCAATGGAGTCCAATTCTAGGATGGCTTTGTTGGTGTTATCAATGGCAACTTTGAGGCAGGAAATCTTTCTACTCCACTAAGAGAGTGCATGACGAACAGACTTAAGCTTTTGACATAGGCTGGATGCGGCGTTCGAATTTTTTCCGTGGCGGATAGGTTTGTTCCAAGCCCGCTCAACGATGTCCATAAACCCAGGGTGCGCGATCCAGTATGTTTTAACCTAAAGATTTTGCTTTTAGGAATCGTGGTCTGGATAACCACCGAGCAAGGGATATGATCTGAAACTGGTCCGCCAAGCGGATTGACAATCGTATTGGGGAAGGAGGCAGTCCAATTTAGAGAGGTGAAAACCCAGTCGAGTTGTTCAAGTAGTGGGTTTTGTTGCATGTTTGACCATGTATAGCTTCTGCCTTTGATAGGAACTTCCATGAGCATCTGTTGTCGGATGAAATCGTTAAATATGAACATATCATGCATGTTACCACCAGGTTTGCTACGATTATCAGGTGATCGAATGTAATTGAAGTCCACGAGAAGGAGCCTGTCTTCAGCAGATGGGATATCAATGTCAAAGAGCCATTGAGTAAACTTGTCATGTTGTTCCCCCTGGCACAGACCGTACACATTAATCAATTTCCACCGATGCGCTGATTGAGTGGAAGCGAATTCTATGCCCAGAGCAAAGGGTTCTGATAAAAAGACATCGCCTGAAAACATGCTACTATTCTAGATCGTTATTATGCCGCCCGAGGCTCGCTGCGATGGTATAAAAGCAAACTTATCCAAATGTCGAGGGCATAAAACTTTGAGCATAGCAAAAGAAGGCGTTTTGGACTCCTGGAGACAAATAACGGTGCAACCACTAGCATTGATCGCGTTTGAAAGAGCTAAATGTTTATTGGAGGAATTAAGACCGCGAATATTCCAATAGAGCACATTCCAACTCTACAAAAGTACCATCGACTTAAGAAGCAAAATAAAAAGTACGCAGATAGATTAGGCGGAGGAGGTGGAGTCCTCAGGCCCCTTGGTGAGAGCTGCATCAGACAGCTCCTCAGCTGGGATGGCGCATAGTTGGGTGCCCACTGCTTGCATAGTAGCAAGTGGAGTTGGAGGTGGGACTGCAAGATCATGGACTTCAAAGGCTTGTACTGCAGAGGTGTGCTGCGTAGTGTTAGTTGCAGCCGAGGGGATCAGACGAGGTTTAACCTTGGACTTCTGCTGGCGAGAATCAGAAGGCTGTGGGAGCCGGAAACCATCATACTTGGTGGATCTGTTGCTGCGTCAGAGATTGGCTGTATCAATGGGCATAGACATCTTCCCTTTGTGGTGCTTCTGAGTGTTGGGGTTCATGGTGTAGCTCTATGAAATCAGGCTAGTCTCAGACATCGCGCTGCTCAGCGTATCCATTTCAGAAGAGAAGGATTCAGACATCACTTTAGTACTGGCGGAGGAGATCTGTTCGTCAGACTGAGCAGCAACAGGTTCGACAGTTTCAGTTATCTAAATATCTTCAGACTGCACAGCAACAGGCTCAACAGGTTCAGTTGGCTGAATATCGACTGACTGTATTACTTCAGACACATGCAACTGCAAAACCTCAGGCTGGGCAGAGGGCTCATTCAGCTCGGTGAGGATCATAGAAGAGCCAATGGTTGCGGTGGGCAATTGCCTGAACTGCAGCCCACCCGAGTTGACAGAAACCTGAACTTCTACCTGCAAGTTGGATCTCAGACCGTAGCCACTGCTCCAGGGGTCCCAGGTGGCCAGAACCGGACGAATTGCGGAAAAAAGAGCATTGTTGAGCAGTTAGCGAGGAGTTGGGTCTGCAAGTAAAAGATTCATGAGCATTTCTCCATGGGTGGAGAGTCCAAAGCGCATCCCTTCATTGTGCATTTCAACAGTGACAGTAAGATATTCTGCAGACATCACTGGCATCATCTCCTGATGGGCTGGGTTGTCCATAATCACCAAGGCAAAAGCAGACCCCGAGTGATCTGAGCTGCCCTCATCAGAGACAGTGATTGAGTCGTTCCATGCCTGAGTAGCATTGTCTTCTAGGTTGTTCTCAGGAACCAATCCATGTTGCACTGTCAACCCCTGCGCGGCCAGCCAACCTTGAAAGTTCATCAGGTATGGTGGCATTTTGACAATGGGCGGAGCTGGAGGTGCCTGCCATTCACCCCAACCATTGTTGCCTTGCTGACCACCATTGGCCGGAGCTGCATTCTGAACAAGCCAATTATGCACTTGTTGTTGATAAAGTTGTTCCACGGTGAGCTCTGGACCAAACTGGGGATGCAGATTGCCGTCTGGAGGAGGTGGTTCTTCGCCTGCAGGTGGAACTTCAGGGAGGAGCGCATTCCAATCATTGCTACACAAGATAGTGATTTGGACTGTCCAGCAATCCCGTGCACCACCCAGTTGCCACACTACAAAGCTTTTAGTGACTAGCCGCAGACTGATTACTCTAGCTTTGATCAACATGAACCTTCTATCCCGACGAGGGTTATACCAAGACACCAAGGATCCAAATCCCCCTAAAGACTTGTTAATGTAGTAATCCATTTGATAGTCATAGGGGAACCCAAAAAACATCATCCATATCTCAGGACCGAAAAAAGTGGTGCGCCTATTGAGAGCCTCATGATGCGGCGCAAAAGTAATGAGCAAATCTTCTTCCTCTAATTCTAGTGGGGTGGCAACAGCAGTATCTCTGAGGAAGGAATCCGCAAATCCAAAAATCCCAATACCCAAAGGATGATCACTGGATTCAGTGGTGAAAAGTTGGGCTTCATGAAGCAAACCTTGGATAGCAGTGCGGATGGCGGCCCGACGATGCAGAGGAACATATTGGCTGGCTTTAGCAATGACAAGGTAGTCGTGATTCATCGGAGGAATCGGGCTGTAACGCCCTCGATGCGGCTATATCTCCTACGTGTCGAAGCATGACTTAGAGGCATAACCGCATTGAAAGCAATGTCGCAAGTAAGGTAATCTTCACAACAACCCATGTAAATAGATAATAAGGGGAAAGGTACATAGTTGTCTTACACTCGCCACGTCAAACAAAGTACATAAATAGCATTACATCATCCAATCACTCATGGTCCGACTACGGTACCAAAATAAAAGATCAACCCAACATGCGACACGGTCCCGATCGCCCCAACTGGGAACCACTACCGATCATCAGGGAAAGACACATAGTAACGGCGTGAGTCTTTGTCGAACTCCCACTTAAGCTCAAGCGCATCATCTGGAACGGAGTCATCGGGCCCTGCATCTGGTTTGGAAGTAATCCGTGAGCCACGGGGATTCAGCAATCTCGCACCCTCGCAATCAAGACTATTTAAGCTTATAGGAAAGGCAAGGTAATATGTGGAGCTGCAGCAAGCGACTAGCATATAAGGTGGCTAACCTGTTCGCAAAAGAGAGCGATAAGAGAAGGCAAAGCATGAACAAAGAACTAGAGAACCACCTACGGCAAACATTACTCCAACACCGTGTTCACTCCCCAGACTCCGCCGAGAAGAGTGTTGGAAATATGCCCTAGAGGCAATAATAAAAGTGTTATTATTATATTTCTTTGTTCATTATAATAGTCTTTTATTCATGCTATAATTGTATTATCCGGAAATCGTAATACACGTGTGAATACATAGACCACAATATGTCCCTAGTGAGCCTCTAGTTGACTAGTTGTGATCAATAGATAGTCATGGTTTCCTGACTATGGACATTGGATGTCGTTGATAACGGGATCACATCATTAGGAGAATGATGTGATGGACAAGACCCAATCCTAAGCATAGCACAAAGATCGTGTAGTTCGTTTGCTAGAGTTTTGCCAATGTCAAGTATCTCTTCCTTAGACCATGAGATCGTGTAACTCCCGGGTACCGTAAGAGTGCTTTGGGTGTACCAAATGTCACAACGTAGCTGGGTGATTATAAAGGTGCACTACAGGTATCTCCGAAAGTGTCTGTTCGGTTGACACGGATCGAGACTGGGATTTGTCACTCCGTGTAAACGGAGAGGTATCTCTGGGCCCACTCGGTAGGACATCATCAGAATGTGCACAATGTGACCAAGGGGTTGATCACGGGATGATGTGTTACGGAACGAGTAAAGAGACTTGCCGGTAACAAGATTGAACAAGGTATCGGTATACCGACGATCGAATCTCGGGCAAGTAAAATACCGCTAGACAAAGGGAATTGAATACGGGATCGATTGAGTCCTTGACATCGTGGTTCATCCGATGAGATCATCGTGGAACATGTGGGAGCCAACATGGGTATCCAGATCCCGCTGTTGGTTATTGACCGGAGAAACGTCTCGGTCATGTCTGCATGTCTCCCGAACCCGTAGGGTCTACACACTTAAGGTTCGATGACGCTAGGGTTATAAAGGAAGCTTGTATGTGGTTACCGAATATTGTTCGGAGTCCCGGATGAGATCCCGGACTTCACGAGGAGTTCCTGAATGGTCCGGAGGTAAAGATTTATATATGGGAAGTCCTGTTTTGGTCACCGGAAAAGTTTCGGGCAATATCGGTATTGTACCGGGACCACCGGGAGGGTCCCGGGGGTCCACCAAGTGGGGCCACCTGCCCCAGAAGGCTGCATGGGCAAGTGTGGGAGGGGACCAGCCCCTAGGTGGGCTGGTGCGCCCCCCACAAGGGGTCCAAGGCGCAAGGGAGAGTGGGAGGGGGCAAACCCTAGTCCAGATGGGCCTTAAGGCCCACCTAGTGGACGCCTCCCCTCTCTCCCCCTCTTGGCCGCCTCCCCAAGCCCCATCTAGGGCTGGCCGCACCCCTTGGGGGGGGGGGGGAAACCCTAGATGGGGGCGCAGCCCTCCCCTTCCCCTATATATATTGGAGGTTTTTGGAGCAGCCCAACACATGAGAACTTCTCCCTCTTGGTGCAGCCCTGCCTCTCCTCCTCCTCCTCTCCCGTGGTGCTTGGCGAAGCCCTGCTGGATTGCCACGCTCCTCCATCACCACCACGCCGTTGTGCTGCTGTTGGATGGAGTCTTCCTCAACCTCTCCCTCTCTCCTTGCTGGATCAAGGCGTGGGAGACGTCACCGGGCTGTACGTGTGTTGAACGCGGAGGTGCCGTCCATTCGGCACTAGGATCTCCGGTGATTTGAATCACGACGAGTACGACTCCTTTAACCCCGTTCTCTTGAACGCTTCTGCTTAGCGATCTACAAGGGTATGTAGATGCACTCTCCTTCCCCTCGTTGCTGGTTTCTCCATAGATAGATCTTGGTGACACGTAGGAAAATTTTGAATTTCTGCTACGTTCCCCAACAGTGGCATCATGAGCTAGGTCTATTGCGTAGATTCTTTGCACGAGTAGAACACAAAGTAGTTGTGGGCGTTGATTTTGTTCAATATGCTTACCGTTACTAGTCCAATCTTGTTTCGACGGTATTGTGGGATGAAGCGGCCCGGACCGACCTTACACGTACTCTTACGTGAGACAGGTTCCACCGATTGACATGCACTTGGTGCATAAGGTGGCTAGCGGGTGCCAGTCTCTCCCACTTTAATCGGAACAGATTCGATGAAAAGGGTCCTTATGAAGGGTAAATAGCAATTGGCATATCACGTTGTGGTCTTGCGTAGGTAAGAAACGTTCTTGCTAGAAACCCATAGCAGCCACGTAAAACATGCAAACAACAATTAGAGGATGTCTAACTTGTTTTTGCAGGGTATGCTATGTGATGTGATATGGCCAAGAAGAATGTGATGAATGATATGTGATGTATGAGATTGATCATGTTCTTGTAATAGGATTCACGACTTGCATGTCGATGAGTATGACAACCGGCAGGAGCCATAGAAGTTGTCTTAATTTATTGTATGACCTGCGTGTCATTGAACAATGCCATGTAACTTACTTTACCTTATTGCTAAACTCGTTAGCCATAGAAGTAGAAGTAGTCGTTGGCGTGACAACTTCATGAAGACACGATGATGGAGATCATGGTGTCAAGCCGGTGACAAGATGATCATGGAGCCCCGAAGATGGAGATCAATGGAGCTATATGATATTGGCCATATCATGTCACAACTATATAATTGCATGTGATGTTTATTATGATTATGCATCTTGTTTACTTAGGACGACGATAGTAAATAAGATGATCCCCTACAAAATTTCAAGAAGTGTTCTCCCCTAACTGTGCACCGTTGCTACAGTTCGTCGCTTCTAAGCACCACGTGATGATCGGGTGTGATGGATTCTTACGTTCACATACAACGGGTGTAAGACAGTTTTACACAGCGAAAACACTTAGGGTTAACTTGACGAGCCTAGCATGTACAGACATGGCCTCGGAACACGGAGACCGAAAGGTCAAGCATGAGTCGTATAGTAGATACGATCAACATGAAGATGTTCACCGATGATGACTAGTCCGTCTCACGTGATGATCGGACACGACCTAGTTGACTCGGATCATGTAATCACTTAGATGACCAGAGGGATGTCTATCTGAGTGGGAGTTCATAAGATGAACTTAATTATCCTGAACATAGTCAAAAAGACCTTTTGCAAATTATGTCGTGAGCTCGCGCTTTAGTTCTACTGTTTAGATATGTTCCTAGAGAAAATTATAGTTGAAAGTTGATAGTAGCGATTATGCGATCAGTAGAAAGCTTATGTCCTTAATGCACCGCTTAGTGTGCTGAACCCCAAACGTCGTTTGTGGATGTTGCGAACATCGGACATACACGTTTTGATAACTACGTGATAGTTCAGTTAAATGGTTTAAGTAGAGGCACCAAAGACATTTTTCGAAACATCGCGGAACATATGAGATGTTTCGAGGGCTGAAATTGGGATTTCAGGCTCGTGCCCACGTCAAGAGGTATAAGACCTCCGACGATTTTCTTAGCCTGCAAACTAAGGGAGAAAATCTCAATCGTTGAGCTTGTGCTCAGATTGTCTGAGTGCGACAATCACTTGAATCGAGTGGGAGTTAATCTTCCAGATGAGATAGTGATGTTTCCCCAAAGTCATTGCCACCAAGCTGCTAGAGCTTCGTGATAAACTATAACATATCAAGGATAGAGATGATGATCCTTGAGGTATTCGCGTTGTTTGACATCGCGAAAGTAGAAATCAAGAAGGAGCATCAATTGTTGATGGTTGGTGAAACCACTAGTTTCAAGAAGGGCAAGGGCAAGAAGGGATACTTCATGAAACGACAAATCAGCTGCTGCTCTAGTGAAGAAACCCAAGGTTGAACCCAAACCCGAGACTAAGTGCTTCTGTAATAAGGGAACAACCACTGGAGCAGCATTACCCTAGATACTTGGTAGATGAGAAGGCTGGCAAGGTCGATAGAAGTATATTGGATATACATTATGTTAATGTGTACTTTACTAGTACTCCTAGTAGCACCGGGGTATTAGATACCGGTTCGGTTGCTAAGTGTTAGTAACTCGAAATAAAAGCTACGAAGTAAACGGAGACTAGCTAAAGGTGAGCTGACGATATGTGTTGGAAGTTTTTCCAAGCTAGATGTGATCAAGCATCGCACGCTCCCTCTACCAACGAGATTGGTGTTAAACCTAAATAATTATTATTCGGTGTTTGCGTTGAGCATAGACATAATTGAATTATGACTATTGCAATACGGTTATTCATTTAAGGAGAATAATAGTTACTCTATTTATTTGAATAATACCTTCAATGGTCTTGCACCTAAAGGAATGGTTTATTGAATCTCGATCGTAGTGATACACATTTTCATGCCAAAAGATATAAGATAGTAATGATAGTACCACTTACTTGTGGCACTACCATGTAAGTCATAATGGTATAAAACGCATGAAGAAGCTCCATGTTGATGGATCTTTGGACTCACTCGTTTTTGAAAAGTTTGAGACATGCGAACCATGTCTATTGGTGTATATGCATGAAGAAACTCCATGCAGATGGATCGTTTGGAGTCACTTGATTTTGAATCACTTGAGATATGCAAATCATACCACATAGGCAAGATGACTAAAAAACCTCGGTTTCAGTAAAATGGAACAAGATAGCAACTTGTTGGAAGCAACACATTTTTGATGTGTGCAGTCCAATGAGTGCTGAGGCATGCAGTGAATATCATTATGTTCTTACTTCACAGATGATTCGAGTAGATGTTGAGAATATTTTCTTGATGAAACACAAGTCTGAATTATTGAATGGTTCAAGTAATTTCAGAGTGAAGTAGAAGATCATTGTGACAAGAGGATAAAATGTCTAGGATATGATCATAGAGATGAATATCTGAGTTACGAGTTTTGGCACGCAATTAAGACATTGTGGAAATTGTTTCACAATTAATACCACCTGGAACACCATAGTTTGATGGTGTGTCCGAACATCATAGTTGCACCCTATTGGATATGGTGTGTACCATGATGTCTCTTATCGAATTACCACTATCGTTCATGGGTTAGGCATTAGAGACACCCGCACTCACTTTAAATAAGGCACCACGTAATTCCGTTGAGACGACACCGGTTTAGAGAAACCTAAGTTGTCGTTTCTTAAAGGTTTGGGGCTGCGACGCTTATGTGAAAAAGTTTCAGGATTGATAAGCTCGAACCCAAAGCGGATAAAATACATCTTCATAGGACACCCAAAACAGTTGGGTATACCTCCTAATTCAGATCCGAAAGCAATATGGATTGTTTCTTGAATCGGGTCCTTTCTCGAGGAAAAGTTTGTCTCGGAAAGTTGAGTGGGAGGATGGTGGAGACTTGATGAGGTTACTGAACCGTCACTTCAACTAGTGTGTAGCAGGGCACAGGAAGTTGTTCCTATGGCACCTACACCAATTGAAGTAGAAGCTTATGATAGTGATCATGAAACTTTGGATCAAGTCACTACCGTACCTCGTAGGGTGACAAGGATACGTACTACTTCAGAGTGGTACGGTAATCCTGTCTTGAAGGTCATGTTGCTAGACAACAATGAACCTACGAGCTATGGAGAAACGATGGTGGGCCCAAATTCCGACAAATGGTTAAGAAACCATGAAATCCGAGATAGGATCCATGTATCAGAACAAAGCATGGACTTTGGCGGACTTGCCCAATGATCGGCAAGCCATTTGATAAATAGATCTTTTAAGAAGAAGACGGACGTGGATGGTAATGTCACCATCTATGAAGCTCGACTTGTGGCGAAGAGTTTTTCACAAGTTCAAGGAGTTGACTACGATGAGTTTTTCTCATCCGTAGCAATGCTTAAGTCCGTCGGAATCATGTTAGCATAAGCAGCATTTATGAAATCTGGCAGATGGATGTCAAAACGAGTTTCCTTACCAACTTTCGTAAGGAAAGGTTGTATGTGATACAATCAGAAAGGTTTTGTCGACCCTAAGGATGCTAAAAGGTATGCTAACTCCAGCAATCCTTCTAAAGACTGGAGTAAGCATCTCGGAGTTGGAATGTGCGCTTTGATGAAATGATCAAAGATTTTGGGTTTATACAAAGTTCATGAGAAACTTGTATTTCCAAAGAAGTGAGTGGGAGCACTATAGAATTTCTGATAAGTATATGTTGTAAACATATTGTTGATCAGAAATGATGTAGAATTTCTGGAAAGCATATAGGGTTATTTGAAAGGTGTTTTTCAATAGAAAACCTGGATTAAGCTACTTGAACATTGAGCATCAAGATCTATAAGGATAGATCAAAATGCTTAATAATACTTTCAAATGAGCACATACCTTGACATGATCTTGAAGGTGTTCAAGATGGATCAGTCAAAGAAGAAGTTCTTGCCTGAGTTGTAAGGTACGAAGTTAAGACTTAAAGCTCGACCACGGCAGAATAGAGAGAAAGGACGAAGGTCGTCTCCTATGCTTAAGACATAGGCTCTACAGTATGCTATGCTGTGTACCGCACCTGAAGTGTGCCTTGCCATGAGTTAGTCAAGGGGTACAAGAGTGATCCAAGAATGGATCACAGACAGCGGTCAAAGTTATCCTTAGTAACTAGTGGACTAAGGAATTTTCTCGATTATGGAGGTGGTAAAAGAGTTCGTCGTAAAGGTTACGTCGATGCAAGCTTAACACCTATCCGGATAGCTCTAAGTAGAGATACCGGATACGTATAATGGGGCAACAATTTAGAATAGCTCCAAGTGGAACAGTTATTTGGAATGGCTCCAAATAGAACGTGGTAGCTACATCTAGGAGATGACATAGAGATTTGTAAAGCACACACGGATCTGAAAGGTTCAGACCCGTTGACTAAAAACCTCTCTCACAAGCAACATGATCAAACCCAAAACTCTTGGATGTTGGTCACATGGTGATGTGACCTGTCAGTGTTAATCACATGCTGATGTGAACTAGATTATTGACTCTAGTGCAAGTGCGAGACTGTTGGAAATATGCCCTAGAGGCAATAATAAAAGTGTTATTATTATATTTCTTTGTTCATGATAATAGTCTTTTATTCATGCTATAACTGTATTATCCGGAAATCGTAATACACGTGTGAATACATAGACCACAATATGTCCCTAGTGAGCCTCTAGTTGACTAGCTCATTGTGATCAACAGATAGTCATGGTTTCCTGACTATGGACATTGGATGTCGTTGATAACGAGATCACATCATTAGGAGAATGATGTGATGGACAAGACCCAATCCTAAGCATAGCACAAAGATCGTGTAGTTTGTTTGCTAGAGCTTTGCCAATGTCAAATATCTCTTCCTTAGACCATGAGATCGTGTAACTCCCGGGTACCGTAAGAGTGCTTTGGGTGTACCAAACGTCACAACGTAACTGGGTGATTATAAAGGTGCACTACAGGTATCTCCGAAAGTGTCTGTTGGGTTGACACGGATCGAGACTGGGATTTGTCACTCCGTGTAAATGGAGAGGTATCTCTGGGCCCACTCCGTAGGACATCATCAGAATGTGCACAATGTGACCAAGGGGTTGATCATGGGATGATGTGTTACGGAACGAGTAAAGAGACTTGCCGGTAACGAGATTGAACAAGGTATCGGTATACCGACGATCGAATCTCGGGCAAGTAAAATACCGCTAGACAAAGGGAATTGAATACGGGATCGATTGAGTCCTTGACATCGTGGTTCATCCGATGAGATCATCGTGGAACATGTGGGAGCCAACATGGGTATCCAGATCCCGCTGTTGGTTATTGACCGGAGAAACGTCTCGGTCATGTCTGCATGTCTCCCGAACCCGTAGGGTCTACACACTTAAGGTTCGATGACACTAGGGTTATAAAGGAAGCTTGTATGTGGTTACCGAATGTTGTTCGGAGTCCCGGATGAGATCCCGGACGTCACGAGGAGTTCCGAAATGGTCCGGAGGTAAAGATTTATATATGGGAAGTCCTGTTTTGGTCACCGGAAAAGTTTCTGGCAATATTGGTATTGTGCCGGGACCACCGGGAGGGTCCCGGGGTCCACCCAGTGGGGCCACCTGCCCCAGAAGGCTGCGTGGGCAAGTGTGGGAGGGGACAAGCCCCTAGGTGGGCTGGTGTGCCCCCCACAAGGGGTCCAAGGCGCAAGGGAGAGTGGGAGGGGGCAAACCCTAGTCCAGATGGGCCTTAAGGCCCACCTAGTGGGCGCCTCCCCTCTCTCCCCCTCTTGGCCGCCTCCCCAAGCCCCATCTAGGGCTGGCTGCACCCCTTGGGGGGGGGGGGGAAACCCTAGATGGGGGCGCAGCCCTCCCCTTCCCCTATATATATTGGAGGTTTTTGGAGCATCCCAACACATGAGAACTTCTCCCTCTTGGTGCAGCCCTGCCTCTCCTCCTCCTCCTCTCCCGTGGTGCTTGGCGAAGCCCTGCTGGATTGCCACGCTCCTCCATCACCACCACGCCGTTGTGCTGCTGTTGGATGGAGTCTTCCTCAACCTCTCCCTCTCTCCTTGCTGGATCAAGGCGTGGGAGACGTCACCGGGCTGTACGTGTGTTGAACGCGGAGGTGCCGTCCGTTCGGCACTAGGATCTCCGGTGATTTGAATCACGACGAGTACGACTCCTTCAACCCCGTTCTCTTGAACGCTTTCGCTTAGCGATCTACAAGGGTATGTAGATGCACTCTCCTTCCCCTCGTTGCTGGTTTCTCCATAGATAGATCTTGGTGACACGTAGGAAAATTTTGAATTTCTGCTACGTTCCCCAACAAAGAGACCATCACGGTAACACACACAGTTGATTCATTTTAATTAAGTTAAGGTTCAAGTTATCTACAACCGGGCATTAACAAATTCCCATCTGCCCATAACCGCGGGCACGACTTTCGAAAGTTCAAATCCCTGCAGGGGAGTCCCAACTTAGCCCATTACAAGCTCTCACGGTCAACGAAGGATAAACCTTCTCCCGAGACATTCCGATCAGACTCGGTATCCCGGTTCTACAAGACATCCTCGACAAAGATAAAACAAATCCAGCAACACCGCCCGAATGTGCCAACAAATCCCGATAGGAGCTGCACATATCTCGTTCTCAGGGCACACTCGGATAAGCAATCCATACAACTAAACCAGCCCTCGAGTTTCCCCGAGGTGGCGCTGCAAGGGGCTCTAGTTCGGACCAACACTCAGAGGAGCACTGGCCTGGGGGGGTTTAAATAAGATGACCCTTGGGCTCCAGAAACCCAAGGGAAAAAGAGGCTAGGTGGCAAATGGTAAAACCAAGGTTGGGTATTGCTGGAGGAGTTTTATTCAAGGCGAACTGTCAAGGGGTTCCCATTATTATCCAACCGCGTAAGGAACGCAAAATCCGGGAACATAACACCGATATGACGGAAACTAGGGCGGCAAGAGTGGAACAAAACACTAGGCAAGAGGCCGAGCCTTCCACCCTTTACCAGTATATGGATGCATTAAGATAACAAGGTAATATAATGATATCCCAACAAGAAAATAATGTTCCAACAAGGAACGATCTCCAATCTTCACCTGCAACTAGCAACGCTATAAGAGGGGCTGAGCAAAGCAGTAACTTAGCCAATCAACGGTTTGCTAGGACATGGTGGGTTAGAGGTTTGACATGGCAATTTGGGAGGCATGATAAGCAAGTGGTAGGCATCATAGAATAGGCATAGCAAAAGAGCGAGCATCTAGCAAAGCAAAGATAGAAGTGATTTCGAGGGTATGATCATCTTGCCTGCAAAGTTGTCAGAGTTGACTGGATCTTCGAAAGCAAACTCAACGGGCTCCACGTTAGCGAACTCGTCTCCAGGCTCTACCCAAACAAGACAAACAAGCAAAAAGGACACAATCAACCACGTGCAAGCTCAAACAACATGATGCAAACATGGTATGCTATGCGGGATGCGATATGTGATGCATATGCAAGATTTGACAAGGAATGATTGAACCTGGCCTCAACTTGGAAATCCAAGAGTGCCACTGGAAAGGTGGGGTGATTTCGGTTGAAATCGATATAAATATCACCGGAATCGGATGCACGGTTTGAAAATGGCAAGCAAAACAAATATGACACCGGTCTGCGATAAACAACAAGTAGCCATCTAAATGCAACAAGATAAATATGCTACAGCACTTAAAAATGGCAACAAAATACATGGCTGGGATCCATTCATGATGCTTGACAAAAGATGAACACTGAGATACGGCGAATTCATCCATTAACAGGTTCAAACAAGCATGGCAAAAGAGCAATTGGTAAACAGGTTTCAGACATAGTGAAATTAACACAAGCCTGGAATTTCAGATCAGGTAGCACACTTTGAAGCATGAAAACTATATGCTACAGGCACTTAACATGGCAAAGTAAAGCATGGCATGGAGCTACTCAAAGAGCTTAACAAAAGTACCTTAGTGACCTTGAGCCAAAAGGGATCAGAAAATACAATTGCAAGCATGTGAACATGGCAAAAACATAATCAGATCTCAGACTTAGAGAAAAACTGGAACATGCAAATCTGTTAACAAGTAGGCATGTTTACGAGCTCGATGCACTCACTACAGAGCAAGGCATGACAATATAAGCATACACCCATCAAGAACACTCATTATATAAGCTAGACATGGCAAGAACAACAACATAGTATGTACGGATCAACAACAACATCCTCGGCAAAATCGCTAACAAGTAGACAATCTGCCCAGATTCACGAAATAACAAAAGTAGAGCTCGATTGACTCAAGCTAGGGTGCTCCATAATTGCAAACAAAGACATGGATGAATAGAGCACTACAAGATTAACAAATAATCCTTACTGATCATCCTCAAAAGAGTCACGGATCAGTAGGAAAAAACATGAACATATGGCATATTGATAAAAACAGATCAAGGACTTAGTGAAATCTCTAAGTCCCTGAAATCAGCATTAACGAATGCACCACTTTGCAAGCTTGTGCTAGTCACCATACATATCAAAAAAATACATGGATAGCACCTCTGGAAAGATGGCATGGCATATAACAAAACACATGTAGAACTCAGGAGCATATCATGCACACATAAAACATGGCAAAAATGACAAAATAGCTATTTGGTGTAGCAGATCTGACAATTAACTCAAATAGCTCTCTTCCAACAGCATTTAGGGGATCAAGATGAGCTCAAATGAAAATGATGCAATGAGATGAAATGATGAACTCTCTGAGACGAACATTTTGATATGCTACATGCCCAAAACAGAGCTACGGATGTGGAGATATAGCATGATGAACATTGCAAAAAAAATTAGGGTTTCAGGAGAAAGTCAACCCTCGGGATTTAGATCTCAGATCCAGATCGGGATCTCGCCGTAGTTACTGTAGCGCACGGAGCTCGGAGTTCGCCGGAGGGTCGCCGGAGGTCGGAGAAGAAGGGATGCGAGGTCGGGGCGTCGGATCCCGCCGGATCCGAGCCGGAGAGGGCGGCGGGGAGGTGCGGCTGCGGCGGAGGAGGAGTAGGGCGGCGAGGCGTGGATGGCGGTGATGGCTGCGGCGGCCGGAGCGGGCGGAGGTCGGCGGCCGTGCGGTGGCTCGGGCGCCGGAGCTGGGTAAGAGGGGCGACGCGGCGCGAGGAGCCTCGGGCCCGGTCGGCGTCTTGGAGGGCCTGCGGTAGGCTTCGCGGGCCGGCGCGGTTCGCGGCAAAGTGGGGCGCTGGCTGGGACGCGTGGCGGCGTGTGGTTGGTCCGGGCGAGCAGCGGACGTGTCCGGCGGCCGGCGGACGTGTCCTCTTGCGCGGAGGAGTGGATCTACGGTTTAGGGGGAGGGGAGACGCGTGAATTTCGGAGGGGGGCGTTTATATAGGCATAGGAGGAGTTAGGAGAGTCCAAATGAGGTGCGGTTTTTGGCCACGCGATCGTGATCGAACGCTCTAGATGATGGAGAGGGTTTTGGTGGGTTTTGAGCCAAATTGGAAGGGTGTTGGGCTCCAATACACACGAGGCCTTCTCGGTCCCTCGGTTAACCGTTGGAGCATCAAACAAAGTCCAAATGGTACGAAACTTGACAGGCGGTCTACCGGTAGTAAACCAAGGCCGCTTGGCAAGTCTCGGTCCAATCCGGAAATGTTTAACCCCCACACACGAAGGGAAGGTAGAAAGGACCACCGGAGGAGATAGAAGCGCCGGAATGCAAAACGGACAATGGGGAAAATGCTTGGATGCATGAGACGAACACGTATGCAAATGCAATGCACATGATGACATGATATGAGATGCATGACAACGACAACAACACACGGAGACAAAAACCCGAACCCGAGGAAATAAAATAACTTAGCGCCGGAAACGGTAAGAGTTGGAGTACATATTAGGTAAATTACATCCGGGGTGTTACAACACTCCACCACTACGAAAGGATCTCGTCCCGAGATCTAGGACTGGAAGAACGCCAGGTACTCAGAACGGAGGTGATCCTCGCATTCCCAGGTGGCTTCACGGTCGGAATGGTGTGACCACTTGACTTTGAGGAATTTGATTGACTTATTGTGAGTCTTGCGTTCAGTCTCTTCAAGAATAGCAACTGGGTGCTCACGATAAGAGAGATCTTCATGGAGATCAATGTCTTCAAAGTTGATGGTGCGGTCAGGAGTCTTAAAGCACTTGCGGAGCTGAGAGACACGGAACACGTCATGCACATTTGCAAAGTTTTAAGGAAGCTCGAGTTGATAGGCGAGATCGCCTCTCTTGCTGATGATTTTGAAAGGGCCCACGTATCTAGGGGTAAGCTTCACTTTGATACCAAAGCGACGAGTACCTTTCATTGGAGAGATGCGGAGGTAAACATGATCTCCGATCTCGAAAGCCGAATCATGGTGCTTACTATCATAGTAGCTCTTCTGGCGCGATTGCGCTGCTTTGAGGTTATCACAAATGACTTGGCACATCTCCTCTGCCTCTGTGATTAAGTCATTTCCAAGAAGTTGACGCTCACTGGTTTCAGACCAGTTGAGTGGAGTACGACACTTCCTGCCATACAGAATTTCGAATGGGGCCTTGCCCGAACTTGCTTGAAAACTGTTGTTGTAGGAGAATTCGGCGTATGGAAGACAATCTTCCCACTTCATGCCGAAAGAGATCACACAAGCCCTGAGCATATCTTCAAGAATCTGATTGACATGCTCGACTTGACCGCTAGTTTGAGGATGGAAAGCTGTGCTGAAGCGGATGTTGGTGCCCATGGCCTTGTGAAAAGAATCCCAAAACCTGGAGGTAAAGATGCTGCCACGGTCTGAAGAGATCACCTGTGTAATACCGCGCAGCGAGACAATCCGAGAGGTATACAGCTCCGCCAATTGAGCTGTAGTGATAGACTCTTTGATAGGCAGAAAGTGAGCCACTTTAGTGAGTTTGTCGATGACAATGAATATAGCATCATTGCCACGCTTGGACTTTGGAAACCCAGTCACGAAGTCCATCTCAATGTGGTCAAACTTCCATTCTAGAATGGCAAGAGGTTGGAGGAGACCAGCTGGCCTTTGGTGTTCTGCCTTCACTCTTCTGCAGACATCACACTCATTCACGAACTGAGCAATCTCGCGCTTCATTCGAGTCCACCGATAAGCCTGCTTGAGGTCCTGATACATCTTCGTACTCGTAGGGTGGATGGAGAGGAGTGAATTGTGAGCCTTGTTCATGATAACTTTACGAAGATCACCTTTGGGAACAACAATATGATCCTCGAAGAAGAGAGTATCCTTGCCATCAAGGCGGTAGCACTTGTACTTGGGTTGACTCTTAGCAATCCCAATCTTCACCTTCTTCACCATAGCATCAAGAAGTTGAGCCTCACAAATCTGGTCCTCCAAAGTAGGAGAGACTTGAAGGTTGGCGAGGAAACCTTGAGGAACAACTTGCAGATTAAGTTTGCGGAAAGCTTCACAAAGCTCGGGTTGGTAAGGCTTGAGAATTAGACTGTTGCAATAAGCCTTCCTACTCAATGCGTTAGCAATCACATTGGCCTTGCCTAGAGTATACTCGATACTCGGATTATACTCTTGAATCATTTCGACCCAGCGAGTCTGCCTGAGGTTGAGATTAGGCTGAGTGAAGATGTACTTGAGACTCTTGTGGTCAGTGAAAATGTCCACTTTTCTTCCCAATAAGAGATGTCTCCAAGTCAAAAGAGCATGCACAACTGCCGCCAACTCGAGGTCATGAGTGGGGTAGTTCTTCTCGTTGGGCTTCAACTGGCGAGAGGTATAAGCCACAACTTTCTTCTCTTGCATCAACACTGCACCAAGACCTTGAAGAGAGGCATCGCAGAAGACCTCGAACGGTTTGGATTCATCAGGAGGAGTCAGAACTGGAGCAGTGACTAATTTCTCTTTCAAAGTGTTGAAAGCGATGTCACATTCCAGATACCAAACGTACTTGACGTGCTTCTGGAGAAGGTTTGAAATAGGCATCGCGATTTTTGAAAAGTTCTCAACGAACCTTCGACAGTAGCTTGCAAGACCGAGGAAGCTACGGAGTTGCTTCATGTTCTGAGGTGGTTCCCAATTCACGATTGCAGACACCTTCTCAGGATTCACCGCAATGCCCTTGGCAGAGATGATATGCCCAAGATAGAGAACCTCATCGAGCCAAAACTCGCACTTTGAGAACTTGGCGTAGAACTGATGTTCCCTGAGCTTATCGAGCACCAAACGCAAGTGCTTGGCATGATCTTCCTTGTTCTTCGAAAAGACCAGAATGTCGTCGAGATAGACCAAAACAAAGTCATTTGTGTAGGCGTTGAAGATGAAGTTCATCATGCGAGAGAAAGTCGGAGGAGCATTGACGAGGCCAAAAGACATGACAGTGTATTCGTATGAACCATAGCTTGTTCTGAAAGCCGTCTTGGGAATATCTTGCTCACGGATTCGAATCTGGTGATAACCCATACGGAGATCAAGCTTGGAGAATACTTGGGCACCTTTGAGTTGTTCGAACAACTCATTGATGTTGGGAACTGGGTACTTGTTCTTGATAGTCTTCTTGTTCAATGGATGGTAGTCAACACAAAGTCGGTCTGTTCCATCCTTCTTCTTCACAAAAAGTACTCCACAACCCCACAGAGAGGAACTAGGTCGGATGAGACCCATTCGCTCTTGAATATCGAGTTGCTTCTTCAGCTCCTTCAACTCTTTAGGTCCGAGCTTGTAAGGATGCTTGCCAACCGGTTCCGTGCCAGGCTCAAGATCGATGATGAATTCAACTGGCCGGTGTGGAGGCATTCCTGGAAGCTCTTCTGGAAAGATGTCTTGATATTCGCAAATGACTAGAATTTGAGAGATGGCATCCAGTTCACCCTTCTCATTGAGAGAAAATAGGTGGATGGTATCATCACGAGTGGCAAAGACAATTACATCCTCAGACGAATGAGTCAATTGAATCTGCCTGGCTGCACAATCAAGCTGAGCCTTGTGCTTAGAAAGCCAATCCATTCCGAGAATAAGATCAATATCTGAGTCACCAAGAACATTTGGAGAGGACAAGAACTTATAGTCACCCAAAGTGATTGTAACATCCGGAATGCATACTCGAGATGTCATTTGACGGGCCGGAGAGACAATAGCCAACGGTTTCGGCAACACTTGAGTAACAAAATCATGCTTAGATGAAAAAGGTCTCGAGATGAAACAATGCGATGCACCAGTGTCAAAAAGAACTCTTGCAGGAATATCGTTAACAGGAAGGTTACCCATGATGACATCTGACGAGTCCTCTGCCTGAGCTGCATTCACCATGTTGACCTTGGCGTACTTCGGGTTATGCTTGACCACAGCTGTACTTGCCGATCTCACAGGAGGAGGAGGAGGGAGACGCCTCTGATTGAAGCATTTGTTGGCATAGTGACCCTTCTGTTGGCACTTGTTGCACGTGACCTCAGAAAAGTGGACGGTGATACGGAGCACTCGATCTTGGAGCTTGAGACGAAGTCTTGTTCTGAAAGCCAGGGTTGGGTGGGTGGGAAGATCCACTGCCACCTTTGCTCTTTTGTTGATATGGCTGACGGAACGGAGGAGGAGGAAGCCAATACTTCTGCTGCTTAGCCACTTGAGTAGAGGAAGAAGGAGTAGCATCTCTGACTCGCTTCTTGGAAACATCACACTTCAGTTGAGCAGCCTCTTGCTTCAATGCCATGTTGTAAAACTCATCGTACCTCAAGGGCTCAAAGAGAACAAGAGCTAGCTGGATTTATTCTCTGAGACCACCCCTGAACTGGTATATCATGCTCTTCTTGTCAGGGACGTCCTGCTTAGCAAAGCGGGCGAGCTTCTGAAACAACTTGTTGTAGTCATAGACAGACAAAGAGCCTTGCTTCAGGTTGCGGAATTCCTCACGCTTGCTTTCAACCATGCTCTGAGGAATATGATGAGCTTTGAAGTCTTGATGGAATTCATCCCAGGTAATCACACAGCCTCCTCTGGAATCTTTGTACTGCAGAAACCATTTTGCAGCTTGGTCTTTGAGTTGGAAGGAAGCGAACTTGACAAAGTCCTCAGGCCTGACGTTACTGCACTCGAAATGCTTGCACAAGTCCACGAGCCAATTGTCAGCATCAGTTGCCTCAACACAATTGCTGAAGGTCTTTGGCTGGTTAGCAAGGAACTGGTTGAGTGTAGCAAAGTGATTCTGATTGTTGCCCTGGTTGCCTTGGTTGCCTTGGTTCGCTTGGTTGCGCTCTTGAAGAATTTGCATGATCAACTGCGTGTTTGCATTGGTAGCTGCCATCACAGCTTGCCATGCCTCCGGAGGACGTGGTGGTGGTGGCGGATCAGGATTCGGAGTCGTGCGCGTTGGAGGAGCCATCCTGAAGAGGTTGACATCCATTAGCACATTGATAGATAAGATCGAAGCTGAATCAAGCGGGTTGAAATTGCAACATATAGTCTTTACATCCGAACAAAATGAACGAATGCATTCCAATTGAAATGGTCACATATCCATAAATTGAGAAGCCACTTAGAATTTAGGTAGAGGAATAAAATCAACAAGGTATGGAACAAGAACGAATACTCGGTAAGGATCACCCAATCTCAAACCAAATATCCGTGGAAGAAGAACTAGAGCTACAAGAATTCCCACCTATGAAACTCCCGAACCTTTCCGGTTATGCAATCAGGTGTTGGGGATACAGGGGAAGCATAATATCTCACCCAAATCTAGCAAATCCTACATCCAGTTGTATCCATCCTTCAACACATAACCGAGAAAAACTTCGGAAACCATCTACCTCAACCTTCGAAAAGCATCCGTTATACAAGTTATGGCAATACTCCCGAACTCCCGCCCCAGTACTGGGTGGCGTCGAGGTTATCTCACCAACAACTGCATAAAAGAGATTTTCGATGTCGGCGAACTAAACTCAGGTATTCCAGAACTGCAATGATAAAATTGTGACGACAAAACCTCGGAGCTCAACTCCCCGGGACACTGCCACAGCCCCTAAATGACAGGAGGCACCAAGAACAGTGTTCTCGTCACAAATCGATCGGAACGATTCCAAGATACCCGCGAGATCCTAAATATTTTTTAGTGAAATTTGAGAAGAGAAGAGTCAAAACTCTATGTCAGGATGCCTTACCAGAGCGATGAAGGGACTGGGGAGTAAAAAGAATTCCTAAACTCTTCGATATATAATTCCTAGATGACTGAAAACATTTTTTTCTAGACTCAACAACGGCTGCTAAAAACGATCAAGCAGTGGGGGCTCCTAAGGTCGGGGAAGGCTCTGATACCAACTTGTAACGGCCTCGATGCAGCTATATCTCCTACGTGTCGAAGCACGACTTAGAGGCATAACCGCATTGAAAGCAATGTCGCAAATAAGGTAATCTTCACAACAACCCATGTAAATAGATAATAAGGGGAGAGGTACATAGTTGGCTTACACTCGCCAAGTCAAACAAAGTACCTAAATAGCATTACATCATCCAATCACTCATGGTCCGACTACGGTACCAAAATAAAAGATCAACCCAACATGCGACACGGTCCCGATCGCCCCAACTGGGCACCACTACTGATCATCAGGGAAAGACACATAGTAACAGCGTGAGTCTTCGTCGAACTCCCACTTGAGCTCAAGCGCCTCATCTGGAACGGAGTCATCGGGCCCTGCATCTGGTTTGGAAGTAATCTGTGAGCCACGGGGACTCAGCAATCTCGCACCCTCGCGATCAAGACTATTTAAGCTTATAGGAAAGGCAAGGTAATATGTGGAGCTGCAGCAAGCGACTAGCATATAAGGTGGCTAACCTATTCGCAAAAGAGAGCGAGAAGAGAAGGCAAAGCACGAACGAAGAACTTGAGAACCACCTACGACAAACATTACTCCAACACCGTGTTCACTTCCCGGACTCCGCCGAGAAGAGACCATCATGGTAACACACACAGTTGATTCATTTTAATTAAGTTAAGGTTCAAGTTATCTACAACCGGACATTAACAAATTCCCATCTTCCCATAACCACGGGCACGGCTTTCGAAAGTTCAAATCCCTGCAGGGGAGTCCCAACTTAGCCCATCACAAGCTCTCACGGTCAATGAAGGATAAACCTTCTCCCAAGACATTCCGATCAGACTCGGTATCCCGGTTCTACAAGACATCCTCGACAAAGATAAAACAAATCTAGCAACACCGCCCGAATGTGCCGACAAATCCCGATAGGAGCTGCACATATCTCATTCTCAGGGCACACTCGTATAAGCAATCCGTACAACTAAACCAGCCCTCGAGTTTCCCCGAGGTGGCGCTGCAAGGGGCTCTAGTTTGGACCAACACTCAGTGGAGCACTGGCCCGGGGGGGGGGGGTTTAAATAACATGACCCTTGGGCTCCGGAAACCCAAGGGAAAAGAGGCTAGGTGGAAAATGGTAAAACCAAGGTTGGGTATTGCTGGAGGAGTTTTATTCAAGGCGAACTGTCAAGGGGTTTCCATTATTATCCAACCGCGTAAGGAACGCAAAATCCGGGAACATAACACCGATATGACGGAAACTAGGGCGGCAAGAGTGGAACAAAACACTAGGCAAGAGGACGAGCCTTCCACCCTTTACCAGTATATAGATGCATTAAGATAACAAGGTAATATAATGATATCCCAACAAGAAAATAATGTTCCAACAAGGAACGATCTCCAATCTTCACCTGCAACTAGCAACGCTATAAGAGGGGCTGAGCAAAGCGGTAACTTAGCCAATCAACGGTTTTCTAGGGCATGGTGGGTTAGAGGTTTGACATGGCAATTTGGGAGGCATGATAAGCAAGTGGTAGGCATCGTAGCATAGGCATAGCAAAAGAGCGAGCATCTAGCAAAGCAAAGATAGGAGTGATTTCGAGGGTATGATCATCTTGCCTGCAAAGTTGTCAGAGTTGACTGGATCCTCAAAAGCAAACTCAACGGGCTCCACGTTAGCGAACTCGTCTCCCGGCTCTACTCAAACAAGACAAACAAGCAAAAAGGACACAATCAACCACGTGCAAGCTCAAACAATATGATGCAAACATGGTATGCTATGCGGGATGTGATATGTGATGCATATGCAAGATTTGACAAGGAATGATTGAACCTGGACTCAACTTGGAAATCCAAGAGTGCCACTGGAAAGGTGGGGTTATTTCGGTTGAAATCGATATAAATATCACCGGAATCGGATGCACAGTTTGGAAATGGCAAGCAAAACAAATATGGCACCGGTCTGCGATAAACAGCAAGTAGCCATCTAAATGCAACAAGATAAATATGCTACAACACTCAAACATGGCAACAAAATACATGGCAGGGATACATTCATGATGCTTGACAAAAGATGAACACTGAGCTACGGCCAATTCATCCATTAACAGGTTCAAACAAGCATGGAAAAAGAGCAATTGGTAAACAGGTTTCAGACTTAGTGAAATTAACACAAGCCTGGAATTTTAGATCAGGTAGCACACTTTGAAGCATGAAAACTATATCCTACGGGCACTTAACATGGCAAAGTAAAGCATGGCATGGAGCTACTCAAAGAGCTTAACAAAAGTACCTTAGTGACCTTGAGCCAAAAGGGATCAGAAAATACAATTGCAAGCATGTGAACATGGCAAAAACATAATCAGATCTCAGACTTAGAGAAAAACTGGAACATGCAAATCTGTTAACAAGTAGGCATGTTTACGAGCTCGATGCACTCACTACAGAGCAAGGCATGACAATCTAAGCATACACCCATCAAGAACACTCATTATATAAGCTAGACATGGCAAGAACAACAACATAGTATGTAAGGATCAACAACAACATCCTCGGCAAAATCGCTAACAAGTAGACAATCTGCCCAGATTCACGAAATAGCAAAAGTAGAGCTTTATTGACTCAAGCTAGGGTGCTCCATAATTGCAAACAAAGACATGGATGAATAGAGCACTACAAGATTAACAAATAATCCTTACTGATCATCCTCAAAAGAGGCATGGATCACTAGGAAACAACATGAACATATGGCATATTGATAAAAACAGATCAAGGACTTAGTGAAATCTCTAAGTCCCTGAAATTAGCATTAACAAATGCACCACTTTGCAAGCTTGTGCTAGTCACCACACATATCACAAAAATACATGGATAGCACCTCTGGAAAGATGGCATGGCATATAACAAAACACATGTAGAACTCAGGAGCATATCATGCACACATAAAACATGGCAAAAATGACAAAATAGCTATTTGGTGCAGCAGATCTGACAATTAACTCAAATAGCTCTCTTCCAACAGCATTTAGGGCATCAAGATGAGCTCAAATGAAAATGATGCAATGAGATGAAATGATGTACTCTCTGAGATGAACATTTTGATATGCTACACCCCCAAAATGGAGCTACGGGTGCGGAGATATAACATGATGAACGTTGCAAAAAAAGAGTTTCGGGAGAAAGTCAACCCTCGGGATTTAGATCTCAGATCCAGATCGGGATCTCGCCGGAGTTACTGTAGCGCACGGAGCTCACAGTTCGCCGGAGGGTCGCTGGAGGTCGGAGAAGAGGGCCGGCGAGGTCGGGGCGCCGGATCCCGTCGGATCCGAGCCGGAGAGGGCGGC
>NC_041390.1:55414567-55426579 GCF_002162155.2 Triticum dicoccoides | reverse complement strand
CCGGTCGGCGTCGGGAGGGCCCGTGGCGGGCTTCGCGGGCCGGCGCGGTTCGCGGCGAAGTGGGGCGCCGGCTGGGATGCGTGGTGGCGTGTGGTTGGTCCGGGCGAGCGGCGGACATGTCCGGCGGTTGGCGGACGTGTCCGGCCACGCAGAGGAGTGGATCTAGGGTTTAGGGGGGAGGGGAGACCCGTGAATTTCGGAGGGGGGCCTTTATATAGGCATAGGAGGAGCTAGGAGAGTCCAAATGAGGTGCGGTTTTCGGCCACGCGATCGTGATCGAACGCTCTAGATGATGGAGAGGGTTTTGGTGGGTTTTGGACCAAATTGGAAGGGTGTTGGGCTGCAACACACATGAGGCCTTCTCGGTCCCTCAGTTAACCGTTGGAGCATCAAACGAAGTCCAAATGGTACGAAACTTGACAGGCGGTCTACCGGTAGTAAACCAAGGCCGCTTGGCAAGTCTCGGTCCAATCCGGAAATGTTTAACCCCCACACACGAAAGGAAGGTAGAAAGGACCACCGGAGGAGATAGAAGCGCCGGAATGCAAAACGGACAACGGGGAAAATGCTCGGATGCATGAGACGAACACGTATGCAAATGCAATGCACATGATGACATGATATGAGATGCATGACAACAACAACAACACATGGAGACAAAAACCCGAACCCGAGGAAATAAAATAACTTAGCGCTAGAAACGGCAAGAGTTGGAGTACATATTAGGTAAATTACATCCGGGGTGTTACACGGGCCGACCACCATCCTGCTCCGGACGATGCGATCTTCAGGCCCCGGCTCGATGGCGAAGTCCAGCGGGAGGAACGGCACCGGGTTCAGGGGATAGTGCGCCATGGTAGAGAGGGGGAGCGAGGGTGGGAGCGATGATGGTGCCTGTGGTCCAGTGACAGAGCAGAGGAGGTGCATATCAGTATTCGGGGCCGAAGTTGGAACGTGAGGGGTAGGATTGGAAAGAGTAGATTTTTTGGGCACCCATTTCCATTGCCTCGCTCTGCGGCATTTAAGGCAAGATTGTGCCACATGGCCATAGAAGCCGTAGCTATTGCATCGGACGGTGGTCGAGGGTTTGGTAGTTGTGGAAGTGGTAGAAGTAATAGGCATTGAAGATCCTGATTGATTGATATGATTCCCGATACTTGTGGATTGCAAGCTCAAATGGGACGGCGAATTAGCGCGTAATGGGCAGAGAGTTACCTTATGGTCAGGTGCAGAACAATTAATGCAAATAATCCTGGCGTGGCATGCAATCTTTTTGTGACCCCATTGAAGGCATCATCCACACAAAATTGCCCAATTAGCTGATAAATCCGAAATCTCCTCTTCTGTGTATGCGGCCTGGGCCAAATCTTCCTTGTGTTGGGCCGAAAGAATCGGGGGCCAATGCTCATGGGCCGGTGCATATTTGAACGCCAAGGAGAGGAAGCCTTGCAGGAGAGTGGGATATGACACACTGACTCTGCATTTAAGGGCGCCCAAATGGAGAAAGACCGGGATTTGTGATTCCTCTAATCTCACTAATTGGAGATATTTGTCCAATAAGGAAATAGATTGATTAGTTACCACAATTGGGGGCGTGACCCGAAAAGATCCAAAATGGAGTTGTTCTTCCTGAGCAAGAACATTAGCATGAACAGATGAATCTGGTCGTTGATCATTCCCAATAGCAGAGGTAGAAGCTTCACCCGAATCCTTATTGGAAAACCACATAAAATTGAGCGGAACCAGATTAAACTTTGCAAGCTGCTGCATGGAGTTGGAGACATACGTGGGATTTGTAGAACCCAAATTAGACTGAATAGCAATATGTCTCTGACTAATTAACTTAGGTAATTCCTCATCAGCATGCCAACAGGAGGCTGCCACCGGAGCACGGTTAAAACGGCCATTGAATAAGTGAAATTGGCAAACAAAATTAGGCGAAACCCGGTCCTTAAGACTATATATGAAGTGGCCTACTTTGTTATTAGCAACAGAAAACCGAAATGCGTGAGGAGAGATTTGGACCACGTTGAGACCAACATGATAGCCCCCAGTGCAGCATTGAAGAGCAATACCAACGGATTCCACCGTGAGAGGGAACGAGGCAGAAGAAAACGAAGCCACCAACAAGAATTCCTTGACGTCTCGAGAGGGGGGAAAATGCACTGTAGATCCAAACCTACATCTCACCTGATCTGCTAGGGCAAGGCCTGGGGCAAAATACCAATGTAGTAAACCCTCCATCATCAGGAACTAGAAGGATCGCCATGGGGCTTGGTGGGAGTAGGAGAGGAGGTGGGAGGTGGGAGGTGGGAGAGCCATCCTTTACTACATTGATCGAACTATGTTCATCATTTCTGCTTGTCATGCGAAGCTTTTGGTGATCCGTGGGTGTGAGATTGCTGAGTCCTCGTGACTCACAGATGCTTCCAAACAGTTGTAGGTGCCGATGATACCAGTGCAGGTGATGCAACCGAGATCAAGTGGGAGCTCGATGAAGATCTTGGTCATTGTTTTGTCTCTTTTTCGGATGATCAGTAGTGGAGCCCAGTTGGGACGATCGGGGATCTAGCATTTGGGGTGTCTTCTTTTATTTTGGTTCCGTAGTCGGATCTTGATTGTACTCTGGATGATGTATGTTTAACTTGTTATTTGTGTGAAGTGCCGATTGTAAGCCAAGTCTTTACCCCTTTCTTATTCAGTACATGGGATTGTGTGAATATTACCCCTCTTGTGACTAAACCACCATGTGGTTATGCCTCTAAGTCGTGCCTCGACACATGGAAGATATAGCCGCATCGTGGGTGTTACAAGTTGGTAATCAGAGCCATCCCCGACTTAGGAGCCCCCTGCTTGATCGAATCGCTGACGTTGTTGAGTCTAGAACAAAATTATTTGAGTCTTAGGATTATATATATCAGAGAGTAGGATTCTTTTTACTCCTTAGTCCCTTCGTCGCTCTGGTGAGGCCTCCTGACGTAGAAGTTTTGACTTTTCTCTCCTCAAATTTCACTTTTTTTTATGATCACGCGGGTATCTTGGGATCGTTCCTATATTCTTGTGACGAGAACATTGTTCTTGGTGCCTCCTGACATTTAGGGGTTGTGGCAGTGTCCCGGGGAGTTGAGCTCCGAGGTGTTGTCGTCACAATTTTATCGTTGCAGTTCTGGAATACCTGAGTTCACCGACATCGAAAATCTCTTTTATGCAGTTGTTGGTGAGATAACCTCGACGCCACCCAGTACTGGGGCGGGAGTTCGGGAGTATTGCCATAACTTGTATAACGGATGCTTTTCGAAGGTTGAGGTACACGATTTCTGAAGGTTTCTTAGTTATGTGTTGAAGGATGGATACAGCTGGATGTAGGGATTGTTAGTTTGGGTGAGATATTATGCTTCCCCTGTATCCCCAACACCTGATTGCATAACCAGAAAGTTTTGGGAGTTTATAAGTGGGAATTCAAGTAGCTCATAGAATATCTTTTCGATAGATGCATGATATGGGATTGGGTAAATCTCTATCATATGTGTTTGTCCTGGCTTATTTCCTAAGCCAATCCTTTGTTTTGTTGGTTTGTGGTATTCGAGTTGCTTCGATGTCAAGTGTTGAATCCATACCTTCCCTAAGCGGTGTTCTCATATTTCTACGTGGATGCTAACCCTTCATGATCTTCGAGATTGTCATGTCAATTCTTTCCAACTGGTGCGATTCTCTTCAAGATGATCCTATCATTTTTCCCATTCGCAAGATCCAATCTAAGTTTTCGTCAATGGTGTTTGGTTCATCCATCCCAAGTTGTCTTTGTTTTTCCCGCACTCCCAACCCTTTTCCTTGAAGGAATCAGATATCTTAATCAAGTATCCATTTTATTCATGTGAAGTCTCTTCATTCTTTTCAATCAATGTTCTTACCCGGTGGTTCTCATGAAGATGCTCTACAAGTTAATCATTCTTCATTCTTTTTCTTCTCCGGTGGATACAATTCAAGCTTTGTCGATCATATCCTTTCCTCGTTTCAAATGCTTTCCCATGCCGTTGCACCTCTTAATCGCTCACCTCTCTCTATTCATATCCGAAGTGCTGAAGATATCTCAGAAGATTTGTGTCTCCACTATCAATTCGTTCAAGCTATTTCGAGGTTGTTATCTCATTCAAGCCATTTAATTCAACCAGCGCAATCTCTCTTTTAAATCAATCAACGGTGTATCTTTTGAGTGGACCCTAACCCACAGGTCTTTTCCCAGGAACTTACCTAACTCTTCTAATTTTCTCGGAGTTACTCTCAAATTCTTCTCCAAGTTTGACGTAAGAAGTTATCATCAGTCAAATGTCTTTCTCCAAGATCCTTCAAATTCTTTTCATTTTTGGTTCAACCTTTCTAATTTTCATTCCGGAGTGCCTCAACAATTCATGGTGCCGTATCTCGTCGTCATTCTCAGATTTTGAAGACCAAAGAAGTGTTTCCTCTAAATCTTGGTTCGTTCTCTCGAAGACTCATGGTGCTAGCGTTATGCCATCCTCTCATAATTGTTTTCGATTGTGAGTATTCTTTTCACCCATCCGGAGCATTTCAGGAGTCTTTTCAGTTTGATTCTTCGGAGCCCATCTTCTTAGAATTATTCATTCTCAGTTTCAGCTATTGTTCTCCAAATCATATCGGTGCATCATTCAAGTATCCTCTAATCAGCTCGGGATCTCTTCGTTCACTTGCATCTAAATTCTCTCAAGTATCTTGATTCATTTTCTAATTCTTCCCGGTGTTTCGCTATCTTTTCTTTGTTCGTTTTCAATCCTTATGGTGGTTTGTTCAAAATTTCTCTTCCTTCATTATCATATCAATTCATTCGTTCTTTCCAATCCTACTGGTGGTTAGTTGAAGTCCTTCTCAAGTTTGCGCTATATCTCTCTTAATCCTTTCTACGAGAATAAGTAGTATGCCAAATTCGTTGCTTGTCATCAATTTAAATTGGTGAAGGATGCGCATAACGTAATTCTTATTATTATTCATCCAAGTGATCTAGTTTCTTTGTTACAGAGTTGTCATCATGTCACATTTCTTGGTTCGAGATGCTTCATCTTTTCTTTTCCGGAGTTCCAAGTTTTCCCGCATTATCTCGTCGCGAAGCTCCATCTAAATCATCGCAAGGCTTCACCTTGTGTTCTCAATTTCTCTTTCTTTTTATCATCCTTTTATTACTGGAGTTCTTCATGGAGGCTCTATATGGTAGTTCGTCAAGGATTCCTTTCATTTCTTCAATTTTTCTTCAAGATTTCTCTCGAAGCTGAGATCCGCCAAGCTATACTCTAAATTTAACATGGTGCTCGACACGTGTTTTGTTTCGAGGAGTTCAAGTATTCTTCATCTTGCATCCGAAGTGCAATTCTTCCTACATTATCTTTTGAGGTGGTGTTATGTCATTATTGATAATTTCCCTTCGTGTTTCATGATTCACAAGTTGTCCGGAATGACATATTTTAAACCCATCATTTCCAATTCGTTCATGAGATCCTTTGCAACCCATCAATCTCTTCATTGGAGTTATCTTGGGTTATATTTCACCTAACGATTTCCCTAAGGATTTCTGCTATTTATGGTGCTCATAAATGACCCAAGTTCTTCATTTATCCTCCCGGTGATATAAGTTTCAGGTCTCCTTGTTGATATCAATCTAATCTATCGTTTCCGTTGTGGCAGAATTTCGCCTCAATTTTGAGAAGTTTTCCATAAGCCCACTACAAGCTCATTCATTTCGTTGTTGGTTTTTCAACAACTCCATTATAATTTTCTTGGAAGGGTGCTCTCCAAGCTCATTTGTGGCAGAAGTTGGCATTTTCTTCTCCATTCTGTTATTGCTATGATCTATCTTCTATTCTTTCTTCCGGAGGCATTGCGATGTTGCTCTCTTAACTCACCATATAGAATTGTGAGGATTGTGTTCCTTTCGTGCTTATCCATTTAACCGGAGTGTGGTGTTCTCCTTTCAAGTTCTTTTCATCTTATCAAGTTTTCCTTCTCTTTTTCTATCGGAGTGCTGTCCAAATTATATCATTATTTTCCCTTCTCTATCTTGTTTTAACCGGAGTGTTGTGTCTATCATTCCTCTTCTAACCGGAGTCTCATCCAAGTGCTTTCGTTTTGCCAAGTTCATATTCTATCCCTTCGATTCCTTTTCCATTCGGAGTGTTGTCGTAATTGATTTTTATCGTTCCTTGTACATCTCGTTTCATCCGGAGTGCTTGCATGTACTTCCTGTCCATGGCAACCCTTTTCTTATGACTTTCAACCTACAAAGCTCTAGTAAGGTTCGTTGTTCCTCTTTTCTAACGGAGTGTTTTCAACTTTGTTCATCTTTGTTGTATTCTTTCTTTTAATTTGTTCAACCTATCAAGGTTCATGGTTTCACTCGTTTGTCCAAGAAGCAACTTTGTTTTACCTCTTCCTCTTCCATTTCTCCCCGGTGCCATCCTAGATCTCGGGACGAGATCCTCTTGTAGTGGTGGAGTGTTGTAACGCCCCAAGACCGGAGATTCAGATGCCTTCCATGGATTCTGAGATTTGTCATGTATTTTGTTTGGTTCGTTGCATTCATCTTTGCATCATGTGCATTGCATCATGTCATCATGCACCCCTTTTTAAAACTCATCTAAATAAACGGCATGGATCTTTGATCCATTTAAATCGAGCGAGTTCACATGGTGAAATTCTCTTTATAACATATTAAAGTCTCCTTCTATTATTAGGAAGCTATTATAAATATTCCAATTATTTGGAATTTACCACAACCCACTTGCAAAATATTCCATGCTTTTTCTTACTAAATTCCTCGTCTCCAAACTTTGCCCTAAATTCTTTCTTCACTTTCCGGAGTTATACTAAAAATCTCAACATTTTTGGACCTCCCTATCACCTACTTCCTATGCAAAACCATTTGAATTAAATTCAAATGAGTTCAATTCGAACTTCACCCACATGTTCATTTCCATTTTTCTTGGACCAGGCTCATTTTTGTGAGTCTGAGAAAATTTACTTCCTGCCCAAACTCCACTGCTATCCCTCTCGGCATTTCTTCCAAGTTTCGGTTTCTTTGAAATAGTTAAAAAAAGAGAGAGTGAGGGAGAGAGATGATAGCCCAGTGGGCCACTCAGGCCCAGCAGCCGACCCACCTAATCCCAAGGCGCATCCTTCATCCGCAGGCCCAACCGCACCAAAAAACCCTAGCCCCGACCCCTCCTCTCGACCTTCTCCCTCTCGCTTCCCCTCAGCACCGCTCTCTCCCTCAATCCCATCTCCATCTCCCTCTCGTTCCCGTGCTGCTTTGCTCGAACGCCCGGAGGCCGCCATCCTGCACCCTCGTGCCCCCGCCGGATCTTCGTCCTCTGCGACCCGGACGACCGGCTAGAGCCGCCATCTTCCTGCGCTCGTCTCCCTCTCCCACCTCGTCTCCAACCTCGACCCCGCCGCACTGCACCCTCGGGACCCGCCGGATCTCCTTCCTCTACTCCCAGTCCGCCGCGCCGCCCTAGGTCTCCTTCGGCGTCGGCCTCCTGATCCGCCAGCCTCGGCTCCCCACGCCAGCACCTCCCCGTCCTCTGCTTCTCCTCGCCTCCCCGTCCTCTGCTTCTCCTCGCCTCGCCGTCCAAGTTACTGCTTGGCTTCGCTCCACTGCTCCTGCTTCTTCCTCGTCACCGGCGAGCCAGTGCCTACAAGCGAGGGCTGTAGGTCACGCAGGAGATCTCATGCTCAACCCTGCAACCCTCCGTCGCGCCTCCACGCGCCCAACCTCCGTCACCGGCCGACCACCAGTAATGCTTCGTCACCGAGGCCGCAGCCTCCTCCTTGTCCAGGTGCCCCGCCCGCCATGGGGCAGCAGTAGCAGCCCTCGTCCTCACAGCGTCCATGCTCCGGCCCCGACCTCCGCCCGTGACAGCTGCTGCTGCCGCTACTCGAGCTGCTACTCCCTACTTCACCATCTACCGTCGCCTCTTTGCCATGGCCATTGCCGAGTTCCACCAGGACCCCTGGAGTCATGTACAGGAAAACAAAGTCCGAAGACTGATGTGGCCGTGATCTCGCCCAGTACCACTACGGATTCGTCAAGACCGCAAGTACCCTTTTGATCGCCAGGACCAAGACCACAAGTTCGACTACATGTTGGTGCCCCGTTCGAGACCGCCAAGTACCATGACGAACTGTGAAGTTCCACAAGATACCAAGTACCTCTACCCTCGACCCGAACATCTACGAACTCTATACGACGACCGTTGCCAAAGACCGTCGGGTGAACAACTACCGTCGCCGTGGGTTCGACAAGATAATGTGTACAACTACTTCCACGACGACCGTGTATCACTACCGTCGTAAGAACGAGATCGACGAGTCCGAAAACCCCTAGTACCATGACAACCCCGAAGGGATTCGAATTCGTCAAGTTCCTCTTCAAAATGTGAACCACTACTTCCCTCAACGATCTCGAACCACTCCGAAAATGCATGCTTCAAAGGTATAACGTTGAGGCAACCGCCCGTGGACGAATGCTTGTGATGTGTTGTATGAGATGCCCGTCTTTGCACCATGCCCGAATTGATCCTTGCACGTTCCTCGTTTCCTTGCCACCGTCATGTGGGACACCCGGTAACCGGGATCACCCCTCTATCTCTAGCATGTCCATCACACTTAATTCTTTTGCACCGATATCTCAATGAGTTGTCGGAACCGGAATGTTGCGTGGCACCATTTCCATTGTCGTTGCCGTGTCACCCCTTTCGTTTCCGCCATGGTGGCCAAATGCTTCATAACATGCTCATGCCAATATTTTCTTAAAATTGCATCCAACTTGCATATATCATCCGCATCATGATAATAACATTTAAAAAATTTAAAATGGTTGTTGCATTAAATTGCTAATGCACATGAGGATTTACCGGAATTGTTGTTTGATGTTTCCGGCCTCATTTAAAATGCCTAACTGTGTGTTTTACTCATGTTTCACCTCTTGCCATGTTAAGAACATTTAATTTTGTTGGGTACATAACCGGGAGAGAACTAAATAATCCAATGTGGTATTTTGCCAATATGCAACTCGTTGCATATTGAGCTCCACTTAACTTGTAGTTTTACTTGTGCACTTTGCCATGCCATGCATATTTAAATCGGACATGCATCATACTTGTTTGTGCATCATGCCATGGTTATGCTTGTGTGTTTACCATGTTGCTTGCTTCTTTCCGGTTTGCTTCTCTCGTTAGCTTCGGTTTCATTCCGAAGTTGTGAGGATTCGTTCGACTACGTCCGTTTGTCTTCTTCATGGACTCGTTCTTCTTCCTTGCGGGATTTCAGGCAAGATGGCCATACCCTCAAAATCACTTCTATCTTTGCTTGCTAGTTGTTCGTTCTATCGCTATATCACGCTACCTACTAGTTGTTACATCATGCCTCCTATATTGCCATGTCAAGCCTCTAACCCACCTTCCTAGCAAACCGTTGTTTGGCTAAGTTACCGCTTTTGCTCAGCCCCTCTTATAGCGTTGTTAGTTGCAAGTGAAGTTGAAGTTTGTTCCATTTTGGAACATGGATATGTTGGGATATCACATTATCTCTTATCTAATTAATGCATCTAAATACTTGGTAAAGGGTGGAAGGCTCGGTGATGAGTACATGACTACCTCGCCTCTATCACTCGGCCTTATGCCTGGTGTTTTGTTCCACTCTTGCCGCCTTAGTTTCCGTCATAACGGTGTTATGTTCCTTGATTTTGTGTTCCTTACATGGTTGGGTGTTATGGAACCCCTTGACAGTTCGCTTTGAATAAAACTTCTCCAGCAAGGCCCAACCTTGGTTTTACATTTGCCACCTAAGCCTTTTCCCTTGGGTTCTGCAGACTCAAGCGTCATCTTTATTTTAATCCCCGGGCCAGTGCTCCTTTGATTGTTGGTACAACTTGTCAACCGCCGGTGGCCACCGAGGGCAACTCTGGGCTGGCCTACTGGAACTTTGGACAATTTGGTGTGCCGTGAGAACGAGATATGTGCAGCTCCTATCGGGATTTGTCGTCACATTTGGGCGGCTTTGCTGGTCTTGTTTTACCATTGTCGAAATGTCTTATAACCGGGATTCCGATACTGATTGGGTCTTCCCGGGAGAAGGAATATCATTCGTTGACCGTGAGAGCTTGTGATGGGCTAAGTTGGGACACCCATGCAGGGTATAAACTTTCGAGAGCTGTGCCCGCGGTTATGTGGCAAATGGGAATTTGTTAATATCCGGTTGTAGAGAACTTGACACTTGAGTTAATTAAAATCACTACTAGAAAAAGGGCTATAGATGGGATTGATACTAATGGCGCACCAGACAAGCGGTGCGCCATTAGTATATACTAATGGCGCACCACCTACTGATACGCCATTAGAGTTGAAACTACTAATGGCGCACCTGGCCCAGGGTGCGCCATTAGTATCAAAATTGTTTTTTTTAACTAGTGCGCCTGTCCAAACATACTAATGGCGCATCCAGATACAGTGCGCCATTACTAGTTGTAACTAGTAATGGCGCACCAGCCGGAAAGTGCGCCACTAATGTTGTTTATTTTATTATATTTTTTATTCCCTTTTTTGCAAAACTACTAATGGCGCACTGTTCCACCGTGCACCATTAGTAATTTTTTTTGCAAAACTACTAATGGCGCACCACCAGGAGGTGCGCCATTAGTAACCTGGATTACTAATGGCGCATTTAGAGTTGGTGCGCCATTAGTAAGTGGGCAGCAACAAGATATTTTGGACAGCCTCTCCTACCCACACTCACTTTCTCCCCACTTCATTCTCTCCACCCCCTCCTTGTCTCGGGTGCCTCCTCTTTTTCACCTCATTTCCACCATAGATTCATTCAATTTAAGTGGTTAAATTACCTTGTTTTGATAGGTAAGTAAGGGGGGAAGCTATATTTATGTTGTTCTCCCTACAACAATGTGCACATGCACTTTTTATGGCCTAGCTAGATCTATGTATGTTCGTGGTGTTGCATATGTTTGTGGTGTTGCATATGTGTTTGTGTTTGGAGGTGTACCGGTATTTGAAATTCGATAGTTGCCAATATTTTGCCGGAATGTTGATTCATTTCCGTTTCGGCGAGAATTTTGGCATTAAGCATTCTTTTTGGTCCTATTTTTAGGGAAAGTCATGCCAAATTTTTTCTTGGTTCTAAAATATCGTTTTGCTCTACCCCGCAGGTGACCATGGTCCGCATGATGACCGAAGGCATCGTGAATAGGTTTTTGAGGTCCGCGAAGGCCGAGATGCTTCAAAAGAACAAGACGGAGATAAGATGTCAGTGTCGAAGATGCAAGCTGAAGAGCCTTATTGCGGACCCGGAATCCGGGCAGGTGCGGGACCACCTGCTCTTGCGTGGTTTCATGGATGGCTATCGGTGGCAAGGTGTGACGCCCGGGTAATTAAGCTACAGTGATCCTCTGCTAATGGTGCCACGTCACCTTGTTTATAGTTGCTAATCTCGAGTTAGTTCGAAACCGATTCAAATTCAAATTCAAAAATAGGCAAACAATAAAAGTTTTCAAATATTAAAACTAAAAGGTTCGGAGTGAACCAAATATTGCATAGATAATTATGGTGGAGAAACCACACTTTTATAAAATGTTTAAATACTGTTAAATGAATAAAAGAGTAGAAAAAACAATTATTTTAATGCTTTAAAAATAATAAACATTTTCAAGACTAAATTGTTATAAGTATTAAACTATTGTGGCAGTGGCATAATTTGTAAAATCCTATTTAGGTGCCACTTTGGTAATTTACTAAAACTAAAATAATAGGAAACTAAAAGAAAGCAAAGTATATAAAAAAACAGAAAACAAATCTAACTAAAAATAAAAAAAAGAGGCACCCCCCCCACTGGGCCATCTGTGGCCCAGCTGGCCAGCCCAACTGGGCAAAGGCCCAGCCGGCCGTCCCAGCCCCCTCCATATCCCCACCAGGGAGGAAACCCTAACCCACGACCCAC
>NC_041390.1:55407223-55413967 GCF_002162155.2 Triticum dicoccoides | reverse complement strand
GATCTCCTCTTCCCCCTCGTTCCCCCCTCCGCACCCGAGCGCCCTCCCGTCGCGGACCTCGTCGCCGGCGCCCTTCCGGTGACCAAATGGTCACAGGGCCGAGCCCCTCGTGCTCAGCGCGTCGCGCACCCCCCTGGCCTTCCCGTTATGCCCGTGGTCGCCGGGTCGTCTCGCGCCCGAACCACCCCGCAGCCTTCGCCGCTCGCCGGCGCCGTTTCCGGCCGAGTCCGGCCGTGCCACTGCCACCGTTGGGCGCGTCGTCGTCGCCCCGTTCGAACGCAACCGCCCGCGCCCCTTTTGGCCACCGGATGACGAATTCCGGTGAGGTCCGGCGCCCCCTCCGCCGCGGAACGGCCACCGGAGTTCCCCAACGCCGGTCGCCGACGTGGCCGACCAGGGGCCACCCCTGGGTCACTGACCCGTGGGCCCTAGGGGCCCGGCCGGTCTGTTGACTCGGTCAGCCAGGCTGACTGGACCGGCCCCTGCCTATGACATTGGGGCCCCACCCCCCACAGAACTTTTAAATAAAAAGAAAAGGAAAATGAGATTTATATAAAAAAATGAATAAAAACTAATTAATTAATTAATTAGTCAATTAATTAAGTAAATAATTAATCTAATTAATCCTGGTTAATTAACCTAATAACTAATTAACCTAATTAACTACTGTTAATTAAACTTAATTAGGTTAATTAGTTAACAGTGTATGACGAACGGGACCCACCTATCAGGGTTGACTCAGTCAACCCCTGTTGACTGCTGACGTCAGCATGACATCATGCTGACGTCATAAATACATTTTTTTCGAATTAATTAAATAAATAATTAAATTCCAAAATTGTTAAAATCTTTTAAAAATCATATCTTTTAATCCGTAACTCGGATTAAAATATTTTCAACATGAAAGTTGCTCAGAACGACGAGACGAATCCGGATACGCGGTCCGTTCGTCCGCCACACACCCCTAACCTATCGAACCCGCAACTTTCCCCCTCCGGCTCCTCTGCCCGAAAACACGAAACACCGGGGATACTTTCCCGGATGTTTTCCCCCCTTCACCGGTATCACCTACTACCGCGTTAGGGCACACCGAACACCGCGTATTGCCTTGTTATATTTTGTGATGCTTTGTTTGCTCTGTATTCATTATTTCTTCCCCCTCTTCTCTCCGGTAGACTACGAGACCGACGCTGATGCCACCGAGTACGACTACGTCACCGACGACCCCTCCTTGTCTGAGCAACCAGGCAAGCCCCCCCCCCTTGATCACCAGATATCGCCTATTCTACTCTATACTGCTTGCATTAGAGTAGTGTAGCATGTTACTGCTTTCCGTTGATCCTATTCTGATGCATAGCCTGACATTGTTGCTACATCTGTTGATACCTTACTTGCAATCCTAAATACTTAGTATAGGATGCTAGTTTATCATCATTGGCCCTACATTCTTGTCAGTCTGCCTTGCTATACTATTGGGCCGTGATCACTCGGGAGGTGATCACGGGTATTTACTATACATACATACATACTATACAGATGGTGACTAAAGTCGGGTCAGCTCATTGAGTACCCGCAAGTGATCCTGACGAGGGGGCTGAAAGGACAGGTGGTTCCATCCCGGTAGAGGTGGGCCTGGGTTCCCGACGGCCCTCGACTGTTACTTTGTGGCGGAGCGACAGGGCAGGTTGAGACCACCTAGGAGACAGGTGGGCCTGGCCCTGTTCGGCGTTCGCGGATACTTAACACGCTTAACGAGATCTTGGTATTTGATCTGAGTCGGCTACGAGCCTCTACGCACTAACCATCTACGTGGGAGTAGTTATGGGTATCCCGACGTCGTGGTATCAGCCGAAGCACTTCAGACGTCAGCGACGGAGCGGCGCACGCCGAATTGGACTGGAACGCCACTAGGCTAGGTCTGCTTTCGGCCGCCCTCGCAACGTGCAGGTGTGCTATGGGCGATGGGCCCAGACCCCTGTGCGCTTAGGTTTAGACCGGCGTGCTGGCCTCTCTGTTGTGCCTAGGTGGGGCTGCGACGTGTTGATCTTCCGAGGCCGGGCATGACCCAGGAAAGTGTGTCCGGCCAAATGGGATCGAGCGTGTTGGGTTATGTGGTGCACCCGTGCAGGGAAGTTAATCTATTCGAATAGCCGTGATCTTCGGTAACAGGACGACTTGGAGTTGTACCTTGACCTTATGACAACTACAACCGGATACTTAATAAAACACACCCTTCCAAGTTCCACAGACAACCCGGTGATCGCTTTTCCGCAGGGCGACGAGGATAGGATCGCCGGGTAGGATTATGCTATGCGATGCGACTGGAGATGCGCTTGGAGATGCTACCTGGATATGCTACTTGGAGATGCTACTTGGAGGACTTCAATCTACTCTCTTATACTTGATGCGAGACGGAGGCTGCCAGAAGCGTAGTCTTCGATAAGACTAGCTATCCCCCTCTTATTCTGGCTTTCTGCAGTTCAGTCCACTGATATGGCCCTTTACACATATACCCATGCATATGTAGTGTAGTTCCTTGCTTACGAGTACTTTGGATGAGTACTCACGGTTGCTTTCTCCCCCCTTTTTCCCCTTTTCCTTCCTTTCTGGTTGTCGCAACCAGATGCTGGAGTCCAGGAGCCAGACGCCACCGTCGACGACGACCCCTACTACACTGGAGGTGCCTACTACTACGTGCTGCCCGCTGGCGACGACCTGGAGTAGTTTAGGAGGATCCCAGGCAGGAGGCCTGCGCCTCTTTCGATCTGTATCCCAGTTTGTGCTAGCCTTCTTAAGGCAAACTTGTTTAACTTATGTCTGTACTCAGATATTGTTGCTTCCGCTGACTCGTCTATGATCGAGCACTTGTATTCGAGCCCTCGAGGCCCCTGGCTTGTATTATGATGCTTGTATGACTTATTTTATTTGTAGAGTTGTGTTGTGATATCTTCCCGTGAGTCCCTGATCTTGATCGTACACATTTGCGTGCATGATTAGTGTACGATTGAATCGGGGGCGTCACAAGTTGGTATCAGAGCCGACTGCCTGTAGGAATCCCCCTTCCACACTCCTTGGCCGAAGTCGAGTCTAGACATTACAAAAACTTTTACTAACTTGGCTGTGTGCCTTACGGGCCCACGTCGCCATCGGGTGGTACTAGGATCTTTTACTCCTCGACCTTTACTCTGGGACGCTGATCTCTCCTCTATTTGGGTTAAATGAAGTTTACTAAATCTAACAATAGGATCTCGTTATCACTTTCACCCGGAGAGCCCCTTGTTACTGATGATCGCCTGCTGCACCAGAAGACCCTGAAGATACTCTCCGCTGTTAACCCGAGAACTTGTGTTCATCGCGTTTGCAATTCCCCTTCCACCGCAAACCCTTATGGATAACTACTTGCAGTTGTTATTCTTACCTTCATCCCCAGTTGCTCTTGTTATTACAAGATGTCCTGAAATACTCTTCGATATTCCGAGAATTCTTACGCTTACTGCCCTGCAGTTCCTTGCTGCATGAATAACCCTACGGATAATTACTCGTGCTTGCCGAGTATCCGCTCATCCCCAGTTGTTCTTGTGTTTCACAAAAGTCTTCAAAAATACTTTTCGATCTTCTGAAAATCCTCTGGAACCTTTGGCTCTTGAAATTCTTGCTTGCTTGCATTATGGTTAATCCCATAAGTCTCTTAGTCTTCTTGACATTCCTTGTCATTATCATTTTCAGTCTGTTGACTCAATATGATTGCGAATACACGCAATCATCATTGATCCTTATTCTCGGAGCACCAATTTGCGACGATAGCTAAGCTTACGTCGATTTTCCTCGTCATACCCTTTCACCTTAAACAACCAGCTTGAGTTCGAGTTTGTGTCGTACCCTTGGTTCCAATAACCTTTCACTTCATCATTACTTTGACTTGATGTCGTCGCTGATCGATTACATCTTCATGAACTCTCGCGACAAAGGTGTCGTGATCGTCAACATTCTGAGCTCATCCAGGATATCAATTGGATTCATGATAAGAAATACCATCCTTGCCTCGATGAATTGTATTATCATCGACCACTTTATTGCCTTCCCACCAACACAAGCTTGTTCATGTTTGTTGTTATACCTTGAGTTCCTTGCTATCCAACTTATGTTATATTCTACCGCGGAGTATTACCATCTTTGATGTTAAGAATGTTGTGAGGATTGCTCCACCTCTTAAGAATTCTTGCTATAATGATACTTCTCACCATCACCATTCTTTCTTGGTCCTCGTGTTGATTCCAACCGGGGTACCCACAAGTGAACGGTGTTGTTTGGATTATGCACTTCTAGCAACCCTATTACTTTGAAGTTAATGATCGATAGTTCATTCTAAGTCCTTCGCTAATTAAATCACCATTCTGACATTGGTCGTGCAACCCAATCCACATTTCGGGCGCACCTTTCAACCAATGTTTAATTGTGTATGTTTTCCTCGAGCATACTTCCTTATGTCATTTGATCTGACAAATGTTATCTCCTTGTTCACTTAATGGTGGAAATCCATCTTTTGGGAATCTCGGTGAATTGCCGTTGAGTTCACCAGACACCTCCTTGTCCTCTCCTTGGGTTAATGATGAACTCTTGTTAACGGAAGTCACTTCATAGTTCATTTCCCGAGAATCTTACAGTGTCATCCCGTCAATTGGTGTTGCACCTTTCTTCTCAGGCATCCTGAGCCTGAGGTATCCTGACACCAATCATACCTGAATCGCCGTCAGATATGATGGTTAGGACAACTTTCCAAGAGTTATGATATTGATCCTTTGATGACCCGGTAACATGATGTCATGCCTAGCACCCCCCCCCCCCGGCTGGAGGACCTATCAATATAGATTCCTTTTCAGCAAGGTTATCCATTCATCCATGAGGAAATTGTAAGACTTATTCTACAAGTTATTCCAGATGGATCCTTCATGATTCCAAAGTCTGATCTTCACCTGAAGGCCATGTCAATGCTATCTCGAAGCATGTCTGCGATACTCTGATTTTCAACAAGAACATCCGAAGCCCAATGCTAAATGTTTCTTGCTCAATTATCCGAACACCGTTGTATGGGTAATGTCATGAGATTCCTCCCCCCCTACCTAAATGGTTTTCTACTTTATATCCTGTCATGGATATCTTGCTCTACTTGTCCTTGGGAAGGATATACCCTCGAAATATGTGTTTAAACATATTTTCCTTTCCATTGTTCTGTTTAATCTGATGATCATATTTTCCTTCCATTGGTTTGTTTAAACCTTTTCTATGATCTATATGATATAAGCAGTAATAATCCACTACTTGTGCAAACACCTCGATGTACAACTCGGTCAGCAAGACCTTGTTACTATTGTTGATGACATTCCGGTAACCACCGATGGACGGGAACCTTGCCTATTGGTCCGCCTCGTTTCAACGAGCAGGAAAATGGTTCTCTTCGTCCCTCGCCCTTGGTACCAACGTTGTTGCCGACATAGCTGACATGGTACTCCCTGACATGCCTTGCTATCATGACCGTGCAAGATGTCACTGCTCCTATAAAAAAAAAAGAACCACATGGTGGGCCCATAACCCACAGTTTCACAGGATCGAAACCTGACTCTCCTATACACCCTGTTGCCAAAGTTATTCCTATAGCTTGACTTCGTATGTAATTTGCGAGCCACCTTCCTAGTGATCAATTCTGGTATCGGACACAATACTTATTCCTGTTGCTCTGAACCCCATTCACACCCTGTTTCAGGCAATGAACGATTGCCTATCCGCTTGAAGCTTCTTATTGCACCGTCTTACTTTGCTCTCGATGTGTTTCATTTGTTCAACTCGAGAGATACTCATATGTTCATACTTGGGAAACCCCCAGAAGATTTTCCCTTGTAACATCCTATCGTTGTAGAGCTGCCCCTTACCTATTCGTAAGTACGATGGAGATCCCGAAGAAAGGATGACAAATTGATCATGGTGACTTGAAGCAGTGAAATGAAGACATCAACGAAAGGGATCAACCTCTTATAAAGGGAAGCCAAGACCGAGAAGACTCGTTAGGTTTTTCGCTACCAACACCTTCGCCCCTTGCTCCACCGCTTAAATCTCGGGACGAGATTTCTTGTAGTGGAGGAGAATTGTGACGCCCGGGTAATTAAGCTACAGTGATCCTCTGCTAATGGTGCCACGTCACCTTGTTTATAGTTGCTAATCTCGTGTTAGTTCGAAACCGATTCAAATTCAAATTCAAAAATAGGCAAACAATAAAAGTTTTCAAATGTTAAAACTAAAAGGTTCGGAGTGAACCAAATATTGCATAGATAATTATGGTGGAGAAACCACACTTTTATAAAATGTTTAAATACTGTTAAATGAATAAAAGAGTAGAAAAAACAATTATTTTAATGCTTTAAAAATAATAAACATTTTCAAGACTAAATTGTTATAAGTATTAAACTATTGTGGCAGTGGCATAATTTGTAAAATCCTATTTAGGTGCCACTTTGGTAATTTACTAAAACTAAAATAATAGGAAACTAAAAGAAAGCAAAGTATAAAAAAAACAGAAAACAAATCTAACTAAAAATAAAAAAAAGAGGCACCCCCCCCCACTGGGCCATCTGTGGCCCAGCTGGCGAGCCCAACTGGGCAAAGGCCCAGCCGGCCGACCCAGCCCCCTCCATATCCCCACCAGGTGGGAAACCCTAACCCACGACCCACCTCACTCCTCCCCCCCCGATC
>NC_041390.1:55400604-55407213 GCF_002162155.2 Triticum dicoccoides | reverse complement strand
CCTCCGCACCCGCGCGCCCTCCCGTCGCGGACCTCGTCGCCGGCGCCCTTCCGGTGACCAAATGGTCACGGGGCCGAGCCCCTCGTGCTCAGCGCGTCGCGCACCCCCCCCGGCCTTCCCGTTATGCCCGTGGTCGCCGGGTCGTCTCGCGCCCGAACCACCCCGCAGCCTCCGCCGCTCGCCGGCGCCGTTTCCGGCCGAGTCCGGCCGTGCCACTGCCACCGTTGGGCGCGTCGTCGTCGCCACGTTCGAACGCAACCGCCCCCGCCCCTTTTGGCCACCGGATGACGAATTCCGGTGAGGTCCGGCGCCCCCTCCGCCGCGGAACGGCCACCGGAGTTCCCCAACGCCGGCCGCCGACGTGGCCGACCCGGGGCCACCCCTGGGTCACTGACCCGTGGGCCCTAGGGGCCCAGCCGGTCTGTTGACTCGGTCAGCCAGGCTGACTGGACCGGCCCCTGCCTATGACATTGGGGCCCCACCCCCCACAGAACTTTTAAATAAAAAGAAAAGGAAAATGAGATTTATATAAAAAAAATGAATAAAAACTAATTAATTAATTAATTAGTCAATTAATTAAGTAAATAATTAATCTAATTAATCCTGGTTAATTAACCTAATAACTAATTAACCTAATTAACTACTGTTAATTAAACTTAATTAGGTTAATTAGTTAACAGTGTATGACGAACGGGACCCACCTGTCAGGGTTGACTCAGTCAACCCCTGTTGACTGCTGACGTCAGCATGACATCATGCTGACGTCATAAATACATTTTTTTCGAATTAATTAAATAAATAATTAAATTCCAAAATTGTTAAAATCTTTTAAAAATCATATCTTTTAATCCGTAACTCGGATTAAAATATTTTCAACATGAAAGTTGCTCAGAACGACGAGACGAATCCGGATACGCGGTCCGTTCGTCCGCCACACACCCCTAACCTATCGAACCCGCAACTTTCCCCCTCCGGCTCCTCTGCCCGAAAACACGAAACACCGGGGATACTTTCCCGGATGTTTTCCCCCCTTCACCGGTATCACCTACTACCGCGTTAGGGCACACCGAACACCGCGTATTGCCTTATTATATTTTGTGATGCTTTGTTTGCTCTGTATTCATTATTTCTTCCCCCTCTTCTCTCCGGTAGACTACGAGACCGACGCTGATGCCACCGAGTACGACTACGTCACCGACGACCCCTCCTTGTCTGAGCAACCAGGCAAGCCCCCCCCCCCCTTGATCACCAGATATCGCCTATTCTACTCTATACTGCTTGCATTAGAGTAGTGTAGCATGTTACTGCTTTCCGTTGATCCCATTCTGATGCATAGCCTGACATTGTTGCTACATCTGTTGATACCTTACTTGCAATCCTAAATACTTAGTATAGGATGCTAGTTTATCATCATTGGCCCTACATTCTTGTCAGTCTGCCTTGCTATACTATTGGGCCGTGATCACTCGGGAGGTGATCACGGGTATTTACTATACATACATACATACTATACAGATGGTGACTAAAGTCGGGTCAGCTCATTGAGTACCCGCAAGTGATCCTGACGAGGGGGCTGAAAGGACAGGTGGTTCCATCCCGGTAGAGGTGGGCCTGGGTTCCCGACGGCCCTCGACTGTTACTTTGTGGCGGAGCGACAGGGCAGGTTGAGACCACCTAGGAGACAGGTGGGCCTGGCCCTGTTCGGCGTTCGCGGATACTTAACACGCTTAACGAGATCTTGGTATTTGATCTGAGTCGGCTACGAGCCTCTACGCACTAACCATCTACGTGGGAGTAGTTATGGGTATCCCGACGTCGTGGTATCAGCCGAAGCACTTCAGACGTCAGCGACAGAGCGGCGCACGCCGAATTGGACTGGAACGCCACTAGGCTAGGTCTGCTTTCGGCCGCCCTCGCAACGTGCAGGTGTGCTATGGGCGATGGGCCCAGACCCCTGTGCGCTTAGGTTTAGACCGGCGTGCTGGCCTCTCTGTTGTGCCTAGGTGGGGCTGCGACGTGTTGATCTTCCGAGGCCGGGCATGACCCAGGAAAGTGTGTTCGGCCAAATGGGATCGAGCGTGTTGGGTTATGTGGTGCACCCCTGCAGGGAAGTTAATCTATTCGAATAGCCGTGATCTTCGGTGACAGGATGACTTGGAGTTGTACCTTGACCTTATGACAACTAGAACCGGATACTTAATAAAACACACCCTTCCAAGTTCCACAGACAACCCGGTGATCGCTTTTCCGCAGGGCGACGAGGAGAGGATCGCCGGGTAGGATTATGCTATGCGATGCGACTGGAGATGCGCTTGGAGATGCTACCTGGATATGCTACTTGGAGATGCTACTTGGAGGACTTCAATCTACTCTCTTATACTTGATGCGAGACGGAGGCTGCCAGAAGCGTAGTCTTCGATAAGACTAGCTATCCCCCTCTTATTCTGGCTTTCTGCAGTTCAGTCCACTGATATGGCCCTTTACACATATACCCATGCATATGTAGTGTAGTTCCTTGCTGCGAGTACTTTGGATGAGTACTCACGGTTGCTTTCTCCCCCCTTTTTCCCCTTTTCCTTCCTTTTTGGTTGTCGCAACCAGATGCTGGAGTCCAGGAGCCAGACGCCACCGTCGACGACGACCCCTACTACACTGGAGGTGCCTACTACTACGTGCTACCCGCTGGCGACGACCTGGAGTAGTTTAGGAGGATCCCAGGCAGGAGGCCTGCGCCTCTTTCGATCTGTATCCCAGTTTGTGCTAGCCTTCTTAAGGCAAACTTGTTTAACTTATGTCTGTACTCAGATATTGTTGCTTCCGCTGACTCGTCTATGATCGAGCACTTGTATTCGAGCCCTCGAGGCCCCTGGCTTGTATTATGATGCTTGTATGACTTATTTTATTTGTAGAGTTGTGTTGTGATATCTTCCCGTGAGTCCCTGATCTTGATCGTACACATTTGCGTGCATGATTAGTGTACGATTGAATCGGGGGCATCACACAAGGTGATGAAGATGACTACGAAGTCGTCCATGGGGGTCGGGCAAGAAATGAGGAAGGGCAGCAAGACAACCACCGCGGCTCGGGCGGGCGAGAAGACGAAGAATCCCGAGGAGATGATCACGACGGTGATGTTGTACACAGTCATCATGTAGAAGATGCAGGACATGATGATGAGGAAGATGCCGGAGCAGTCGACGGACATGATCATGAAGAGGATGATGCCGGCGGAGCAGACGACGCTGGACCATCGATGGGCTGGGTGCAGGACCCTCATATTCAAGAGCTGCTTCTCAAGCAGACGGATAACGCATGAGCTGTCGCTCGAGAGAAAGCCAAGATGGATCAACTTGAGTTAGACGCGGTTACTCCATTGTACGAAGGATGCAGGCCCGAGGATACCTGCCTGAAAGTAACGCTCATGGCTCTGGAGATGAAGGTAAAACACAAAATGACCGACGCATGCTTCGACGAGAACATGTCATTCTGGCACGAACGTCTTCCCAAGGGGAACAAGTGCCCGACCAGTTTGGAGGAGGCGAAGAAAATCGTGTGTCCTCTGGATTTACCGCACGTGAAATACCATGTGTGCATGAACAATTGCATCATTTATCGGGATGAGCACACGGAGTCTACCATATGTCCGGTGTGCGGCGTCACTCGATACAAGAAGAGGAAGAAAGCTCCTCGAAAAGTGGTGTGGTACTTTCCGATCACTGCTCGTCTGCAGCGGTATTTCGCGGACCCTAAGGTAGCAAAGCTCCTGCGTTGGCACGCGGATAGGGAGGAGAAGAAGCGAGAAGATGACGCAAATGATCCAAAGATAGATAAAAAAGACAAGATGCTGAGTTACCCTAAGGATGCGAGCCAGTGGCAAGCGTTGAACTTCGAAGACCCAGAATTTGGGAATGATCCAAGGAACATCGTGCTGGGCGCGAGCACCGATGGAGTCAATCCGTTTGGCAGCCAGAGAAGCACACATAGCACCTGGCCTGTGTTTGTGTGGTTGTACAACCTTCCCCCCTGGTTGTGCATGAAGAGGAAGTACATTCACATGAGTATGCTAATTGAAGGACCGAAACAACCAGGGAACGACATCAATCTGTATCTGGGGCTGCTGAAAGAGGAGCTTGACACGCTGTGGAAAACGCCAGCCAATACGTGGGATGCGGCAGAGAAAGAATATTTCCCTATGAGAGCAGCGCTGCTCACGACGGTGCACGACTATCTCGGTTACGGATATGTCGCGGGGCAGGTGGTCCACGGATTTTCTGGATGCGTTAGGTGCATGGATGACACAACGTATCGCCAGCTAGATAGAGATCCCGGGTCTTTGAAAACCGTGTTCATGGGACATCGAAGGTGGCTTCGCGATGATGACCCGTGGAGAAAACGCAAGGATCTGTTCGATGGTGAAACCGAACCCCGAGGACGCCCGCGTACGAGGAGCGGCGAGGAAATAGACGAGCTGTTGAAAAATTGGAAAGACTGCCCACTGCTGGGAAAGAAGCAAAAGGCGCCAGAGCCGGGAAAGAAGCGAAAGGCGCCAGAGCCGCTGTTGAAGGTATGGAAAACGAGGTCTGTTTTCTGGGACTTGCCGTACTGGAAGATCCACCGTGTGCCTCGCAGCCTTGATGTCATGCATATCACGAAAAACGTGTGCGAGAGTCTGCTTGGTACCCTGCTCAACATGCCAGGGAGGACCAAAGATGGGCCGAAAGCAAGGGCAGACTTGAAATCAATGGGCATCAGGGAGGAGCTTCACGCTATATATGATGATCATGATGATGATGATGATGATGAGGCGAAGCAGGACACGGAAAGTCGTCACAAAGGCAAAAAGGCCAAGAAGACCAGAAATAACTACCCTCCCGCGTGCTTCACTCTAAGTCAGGAGGAGATCGAGCAGTTTTTCACCTGCCTCGTAGGAGTAAAACTTCCTTACGGTTACGCGGGGAAGATAAGCAGATACCTAGACCCAGCGAAGCTGAAGTTCAGCGGGATGAAGTCTCACGACTGTCACGTGCTGATGATGCAGATACTTCCAGTTGCAATCCGTGGGATCATGGACGCGCACGTCCGTGAAACCCTATTTGGCCTATGCAACTTTTTCGACGTCATCTCTCGGAAGTCTGTTGGCATGAGGCAACTCAGAAGGCTACAGGAAGAGATCGTGGTGATACTATGCGAGCTTGAGATGTACTTCCCGCCCGCATTCTTCGATGTTATGGTGCATCTGCTGGTCCATATCGTGGACGATATCATCCAACTCGGGCCGACGTTCCTGCACAGCATGATGCCGTTCGAAAGGATGAATGGTGTCATCAAAGGATACGTTCGCAACATGTCACGTCTAGAGGGAAGCATAGCCAGGGGCTTTCTGACCGAAGAGTGCATCTCCTACTGCACGAATTATCTAGGCATCGAGAACCCCGTTGGTCTGCCCGTCAACAGGCACCTCGGCAGGCTTGCTGGATGGGGTCACCGTGAGGGTCATCGCGAAATGCATGTCGACTTCGAGGGTCGACTCGCCGACTTTGAAAGAGCAAACCTAGTCGCGCTACAACACATAGACGTGGTCGATCCTTGGGTGGTACAGCACAAAACCTTTAATAAGAAGACGTACAATGACCGAGGCCAACAGAGGACGGACGGAGATATACTCAAAGAGCACAACTCATGTTTCACGCGTTGGTTCAAGCAGAAGCTTCTGTCGTACCCTTTACATGAGGATTCTTCCGCGGAAGAACAACTCATATTCGCCTTGTCACAGGGCGCCGAGCACAACCTGATGACCTATGAGGCGTACGATATCAACGGCTACACATTCTACACCGAGGCCAAGGACATGAAGAGCGATGGTTATCAGAACTCCGGGGTAACGATGGAATCCTACACCGGTAACGACAAGGACAGATACTACGGAAGGATTTAGGAGATCTGGGAGCTGAGCTACGCTGGAGAGAAGGTCCCGATGTTCCGTGTCAGATGGGCCAAGAGCGTCCTAAAAGAAGACCGATATTTCACCACCATGGTTATACCCGAAGCCAAATCCAAGACCGCGGGCGCAAACGTCACCGCGAAAAATGAGCCATGGGTACTGGCTTCCCAAGTGGACCAATGCTTCTTCATTATCGACCCGTCAAAGCCCAGTCATGTTGACGTGAGGAGAGGCAAAAGGAAGATCATCAGAATGGATGGAGTAGCCAATGAGCAAGACTTCGACAAGTATGGCGACCCGAGGATCGAACATGACGGCGATGATGAAGTAGCAGCATACACCACAAGAAGAAGCAGGACCACCCTACCTAAAGGACGTCCGTTCAACAGAAGAACTCCATTTGCGAAAAAGAAGGGCAAGAAGATTGTGAACAGATAGATAGCTAAGATCGATTGTATTTAAATCGTAGCCTTCATTTCTCGATTGTATTTCATGGGAACTTTTTGAACTATCATGAATATTTCTAAATTTCATGGACACTCGATCTCGATCCCACCTCGCCAGATCCGGTTCCCCTCGCCGCCGAGCACCCCCCGGTCCACCGGCCGCCGCCGACCCCCCGCACCCTCGATTCCCCTACTCAACCGCCGTCACCGACCCCCCGCACC
>NC_041390.1:55399959-55400545 GCF_002162155.2 Triticum dicoccoides | reverse complement strand
CCTCCCCTACTCAACCGCCGCCGCCGACCCCCCGCACCCCGCGCACCCTCCCCCGCTCCACCGGCATTACTGTTTGATGTAATTTTTAAAAAAATTATTACTGTCTTATAAAAAAATATTACTATTATGATTTAAACAAGTTTGAACATATTTAAACACAAATAAGTATCAAACAACATTTTAAATGGATAAAAAAATTGTGGAGCCTGGGAATCGAACCCAGGACCTCCTGGTGTGAGAACTAGCTGCTGACCAGTCGAGCTAGTAGAGGGAACTTGGTGTGGATCAGTTCAGGTGGAAGATAACCTGTTGGCTCGAGCAGAAAAAAAATACTAATGGCGCACCACGGTGGGGTGCGCCATTAGTATGGATATACTTATGGCGCACCGAGGGGTGGTGCGCCATTAGTATTGTGCCCAGCCCCATCCATATTCCCCTCCCTCCCCGGCCCCTCCCTATCCCCTCTCTCTCCCTCGCCCCCGCCCTCGATCCCCTTCCCCTCTCCTCTCCCGACGCCGCTGCCCCGCCGCCTCGACGCCGCCTCGACGCCGCCTCGACGCCGCCCCGCCGCCCCGTCACCGCCCCG
>NC_041390.1:55373562-55399657 GCF_002162155.2 Triticum dicoccoides | reverse complement strand
CCGCGCCCCACTCCCCGGCCCTCTCACCACGGCCACAGAGGCTCCTGGATCTGGACCAGCCGCCGCCGGACAGCAGCAGGTCAGTAAGCCTCTCTCTCTCTCTCTCCATTCATGTACCTTCCCCTGGCCTGCTGTGACTCACTCAACCCCCATTTGCATCTAGGCAGGCGGCATCCGTCACCGGCAGGCAGGCGACATCCATCACCAGCAAACCTCCCACGCACCGTGCCTCGGACGCACAACAGCAGGTCAGACCCCCCCTCTCTCTCTCTGGCACGATGAGTTATAGGATCAATGCCTAAGTTTTGTTGAGCACACAGATTTCTTTTCTGTAAGCATTGGTATTATGTGCTTCCCATAGTTGGTATAAGATGATTTAAGCTTAACAAACAAAATGCACACCGAAACACCCCCAATTCTAGCTCCTTGAATTCTTAGAACTATGGATACCCAGCTCCACTAATTCATGGGCCTGTTTGTGAGAGCACCAGCTCTAAATAAACTGTTAACATCAGTTGGATGTTCAAGCAATTGGCATGCCATGGCATAGAGGTACAGAAATCTTACACAGGGTCAGCACCAGCTTCCAGTAACAGTTTCAAGCATGCAGTTAAACCTTTCATCTCAGGAGCAACAACCAAAGGGGCTACAAGACCACCATTGACATCTGCACCAGCATGCCAAAAAATACTATATATTACAAATCGGTTTGTAGAGGAACTCTCTATGGGCTGTTAGGTTCATTGCCGATTAGACATGGTGTTTTCTTGTGTTAAACCTTAGTGTAGAGCGGCCACAAAAATGTCTCAAAGGTAGCTCAAACAATAAACACCATCAAAGAAGGCCAAACCTACTTTAGTGTCGAAAAATATAGCATTGAGCAAAAATTTGCTTAAGTAATTCTAACTTTCCAAGGCCTAACACAACAAAAATGAATACTACATACACGATACCTCCACCAGGAGCTTGACACATTTCAGTGAGGGAGCAGTTATAGCAACGAGAAGAGGGGTGTCAACACCACCGGGTAGTTTCTTGTTACACTGGCAAAAACAGATTACACACGATTTACTATACTGAAGTAAGATGTAGGAAAGAGCAAACAAATAGAAGGAAGAATGCATTTGTTGTCCTGTGGTCTTCTGTAAAAGAGAAAGGGAAAAAATCAATAGCATTACAAAAGCAAACATGTATCAACTGAAAGGAGGAGAAGTAGTTTATTTCATAGAGTAAACATTAGCACTATTTGATAGTAAAAGGTTTTAGCTAATTTGAATTAACTAAAAGCAGCAGTACATCATTTTTATTGACAGTAAAATGTTCAAAGAAACAGATATGTAAAACCCCCATAGTTATGTCTTTCGTACAATATGCCATGAAAAGGTGTGCCATTTTCATAGAAGAGCAAACCGGCCTGCCTTTCGGGCGTCGTTGGTTGCAAGTGCATTTCACTCAAATCACTCAGTAAGTGATGGCATTCCTTGTGAAATGTTCAGATTAGCTAAAACCTGTGCATATGTAAAAGGTTCAGTAAGTGATGACAGTAAAATGTTCAAAGAAACAGCTGAAACTCCTCTACCGGTGGTTGCACTTGTCTGCAGGATATGTAAAACATTTTTATTGACAGTAAAATGTTCATTTAGTTTCAGTAAACAAATATTGCCAAGCATGACATGGCCTTTGTGATCTCCTACTCCTGAATTTTCATGTCACTTGTGCTATTAGTAGTTTTTTGACAGTAAAAGGAATTTTCATGTCACTTGTGCTATCAGTACACTACAAGTGAATTTTCATGTCACTTGTGCTATTTATGTGGTCTGAAACTTGTCAAGTGATGCTGCTGCTGCTATCTGCGAGTTGCTGCTGCTAGTTGTGATTTTGTCAAGTGATGCTGCTGCTACTTGTGATCTTCTAAAATAACCCCTTTCTCCTGAAACGTTGATTAATTTCCATTTCGGTTGAGAAATGGGGCACTCCTAGGTCAAGAAAATTAGCAAAGGTCATGCCCAATTTTCTTGACCTAGAAGGTGCCCGATTCTCAACCGAAATAAAAATTAATTTGCTTTAGTGGTTGGATTAGTTTAGTATTTTTTTCACACACTCAGACACCCTTGCTTGCCATGTGTGTGAGAGAGATAGTGAGAGGAGACAAGAAGAAGGGGGTTAGGAAGATGTTGCCTACTCATCAAAGCTAACCATCTCCCCCTTTTCACCCCTTTTCCTTTGTCTTTTGTGGGTTGCAAGGAAGCTACTGTCTTAGCTAGCTTAGCTTGTGCACAAATCCCAGTGTTACAACCTTGTATCTTTGCAGCAACCAACTTTCTAGACACACCCCTGCATCATGCAACAGTGCCTTCAAGATCCAAGGCAATATCACAAACATCATAGGCAATTTGACCAAACTCACAACCTTGTATCTTTGCAGCAACCAACTTTCTAGACACACCCCTCAAGAACTAGGTTACCCTGAGAACGTGGACTTGGACCTTAGCAACAACACACTAACAGGTTCTATCCCAAAACACCTAGGCAATATCACAAACATCTCTCAATTGTTCCTTGACAATAACCAACTTTTTGGCGACATTCCTCGAGAATTAGGTTATTTGGTCAACTTAGAGATCTTGTTCCTTGACAATAACCAACTTTTTGACCAAACTTTGTTCCTATTTATAGAGAAACATGGCCAACAATGATGAGGCCGGGGGTTCGGGCGGCAAGAAATTCTGGGAGCTATCCCAGGAGATGGAGGAACAACCTCACTTGTATGAGGACGCCGCCTTCCCCATCGATCCTGAGACCACTGATGGTACCGCCGAGGATGACCCCACTGATGCCACCACTGATGGTGCCGCCGAGGATGCCACCACTGATGATGGCGGCGCACGCACAGATGGCAGCCCACCGAAGAGGCAACGGAAGGACCGGCGCCCGACCGTGCTCCGCACCCTCAAGGAGGAAGTTACTGAAGTGGACTCCAACGGGAATCCAACGGCGCCCGAACGAATAGTCAAGGGGTACTCGCTTCAGCTCGGGTGCATTCTCCGGAGCACCGTCTCGATCAACACCGAGAACCTCAGGCATCCTGACCGAGGGAATTTGCGCAACCTCCTCTTCACGAAGCTGCACGAACGATACAAGTTCCCCGCTGAATTTGAAAACACAAGCCTCAAAGGGAATAAAGTGAACAATGCTGCCCTCACGAAGATGAGCACGGCCCTGTCTACTTGGAAAAGCAATGTGAAGAGAATGATCGAGAAAGGTGAGAGTTATGAGAAGATCAAGGAGAAAAATCCTTCGATCACCGAAGATGACTACAACGACTTCAAGATCAATTGCTCGAGCACCGCAAGCTCCGAATCAAGTAGGTGGGGGAAAGAAATGCGGGAGCTGAACTTAGGGGAACACACACTCGGTCCCGGTGGTTACAGAGTGGCGGTGCCTATATGGGACAAGGAGGAGGCGGACCATGCCGAGCAAGGCCTACCGCCCCTCTTCGATAAATACGGTGACAAGCAGACCAGGAACTTTGTCAGGGCCTGGTACAAGAAGGACCCGAAAACAAAGGAGCTTACCACGGATCCGAAGACCAGGGCGCTTGAGCTTGTTCTGGTAAGGAATACACCCCCGCGTAATTAGCTCCATATGGTTGCATTCTAATTAATGAAGCCAAATTTCTAAATGGTTCACATTCCTTCCACAGGCGACTGAAAGCAGTAGCGCGGGGTCGACTAAGAGCAACCCTTGGGACACCACTCTAAATAGGGCGTTGAATGTAATGAAGAACAAGGATAAGCTCAGTAAGCCGACGTCAGCTGGTCGTGTGGCCGGCAAAGGCTTGTCGACAAAATGGTCGTCATACTATAACACTGGTGGGCGAAAGGAGAAAAAGACCAGCTCGGAAAGCCAGGCGCGCGAGGTTCAAGAACTCAGGGCACAGGTGGCGCGGATTTCGGAGATTGTCCAAGAGTAAGTGCAACTTCAACTCGGAGCGACGATCACCGCCATTGTGCCTACCTTGATCCAGGGGATTAGTGTATGGATTGCGGGCGGCCAACAGGGGCCACCCCCGATTCCTAGCTTCACAGTCAGCAACTCGCAGAACGCGATGGCAGGGCCATTGGTGTCTCCGGCGGAGGCGGCATTGGTGTCTCCGACACCGGCACGGGAGCTTAATGCACCCGGGTGTACGTCGGCCGGCACCTCTGCAGCAAGCGGCCCCTCCGTCAACTGCACGCCCGCCGTTGGCGGTGCCTCGACATTAGCCGAGCTCGACGCCATCATCACGGTAACTAATTAAGCCTCTCTCGGCCGAGGACTTCATCTCCTTGCCTTTGACTGGGCATCCCTGACGCCCTACATGTTTTCGCAGGGCGCCGCCGATGTTCCGTGCACTTTCCTGCACTTCGTGAACAACGAGTTGGTCGATGTCGCCAAGGGCAAAATCGTTCAACCGGGCATCCCCTTGTTCCACGGTACCCAGATGCCACCCAACTTGTTTAGGGTTCAACTGGTTCGGGTGCTGCCAGGCTGTGACGAGCTGTTACGTCCGATTCGACCCTTCGGGGCCGACGATAATGACATGATGACCCTCAGCGCCTGCCTGAGCTGGCCCCTACTTTGGCCGAAGAGCCAGATTCGTTTGGGGGCGGGGGACACCACCCCAAAGACAACACCGCCAGTCGTGCCGGCGCCAAGTTGGCCCCATGGCAAGACCGCCGCAACGGTGCCGGACATCCCTATGCCACTGGATCCAAACATGCATATGGCACAGGATCAGAACGACGACGACGATGATACATTTGCCAACATCGATCAGTACTTTGCCGATCATGGGTACGGTGGCGACTTCATGGGGCCTCCTTCTCAAGAACCCAACCCAACAAAAGACGTGCGCGATCTAGCTGGTACCGCGGAGAAGCCAAGTTGCAACAGGTGTCGTCTGCAGTTCAGCTCTCAGGAGACGCCTCCAGTTGCCGACTTCACCGAGCCTCAGATAGGCGAGGTGCAAAATATGATCAGCCCCAACACACTCAAGAAGGCAGTCTGTGAGCAGAACTCGATCCCATTACAGGAGAAGAAGAAGGCACGCAAAAGAAAGACTAACAAGGGTGCGGGCCAACCGGCACCGAGTACGATCCGTGCTCAGGACGGGCCACCTTCACCTAAGGATATCTCGAGGAGGGTGCATGTGGCGGGTAGGCCGATGCTACCGAGAAATATGCTCGATGCTGCAACCGGTGCTATGCGGAGTCTGCATGACAGTGTTCTTTCTTTGGAGAAGCGGCGTCTCGGAGAGAAGGATGTGGCATACCCGGTTTTCGCGGCCAAGGTGCCAGAGGGCAGGGGCTTTGTGGATAACTCCATCAGGGGTACGATCGTCCTGCGGTTTGATGACATCCACGCTATGTTGAACCTTCATCCGCTGCACTACACCTTCGTTCGGCTATTTTCGCTGAGTATGGAGATGCGGATCATTCGCGACAAGACCCCAGACATCGTGATAGTCGACCCCTTCTACATGCATGCCAAGATCTTGGGCAGCGCTGGGGACCGGCAAGTCACGAGTTCTTACCTCAAAGGCGTCATTCTGGCAAACCAAGATAAGGATAACTTCCTCGTGCCTTACTTTCCCGAGTAAGTCCTCCCCTCAACCGCCCCGTAACATATGAATTCTTAGATTTCGATCGTTTTTCTTTTAACATTCCGGGTTTTCTGCAGTGACACACGTTGCACGCTCATCCTCCTAAGCCCCAAATATTCCATGGCCACGTATTTCGACCCGGACCGTCAGTTGAACGTAGACTACACAAATGTCAAGAAGGTTCTTGATGATGTTCTCCCCGGCTACATCAAATCTGGAGGCACCTTCACCAGGCCTATTCTTAAGTACGGCAAGCATGTGTTCTCCCATAATACGACGTTCTGCTGCGTCAAGCAGCCGCCTGGCGGTCAGAAGGGTGCCTACTACGCCATCCATCACATGCGGGCGATCGTACGAGACCATCATCACCTTCTGCTATTGAGTAGACTCAAAGATTGGGCCGCGAGCGTGTCGGAAATCCAGGACACGGACATCAGACAAGAATTCTTTCGCATCCAGTCGGAGTTTGCGGAAATCATCCATCAAGATGTCCTTCGTACCTCGGGGCAGTTCTACCTCAGAAATCAACCGTCCAACAGTGACATCGACACAATCCTACAAATGCAGGCTGACAACGCCCGTTCTTTCATGACTCCCACGATAGACGGCGGCTTCATCCATGCTCCGGTCCCTTGAGTCGAGTCGAAAGCAGTGATGCTGTGTCTAGTTCTGAAACATCGATTGGCTCATGTTGTAATTAAACTTTAATGAACTTGTAGTATGTCTCTTTGGTTTCGAGAGTCGTTCAACTTAAGATGTAATCGATGCTATTAATGTCTTGCTTTTCTCTTCCGATCGTTCTGTTGCATACTTATATATTGCTTATGTATTGTCTGTGAATTGGTACTAACGTTTCATTTGGCTACTGCATAGCGATGCCGTGGTATGTCGTGTACAAGGGTAAGGTTCCCGGAGTCTACGACGACTGGGAGGAGTGTCGGAGACAGGTTCACCAATTCAGCGGTAACAGTTATAAAGGGTACGCCACTAGGGCCGAGGCCGAATCTAGATACACCCGCTATCTAGCGGGAGAGGGGAGGGAGCGTTGGAGGAACCGGATGAAGACGAGTTTCATTGTGATGACGCTCATCGTGATGACCGCAGCTCTCTTCTATGTGATGGTAGTTTAGATGATCGATATCGACTTGTAATGTGAAGACAAACTCACAGTCTCGAGACTTGTAATATAATGTTCTATCTTTGTTCGGTCTTTTCAATTCGGAGACTAATATGATGAATTGTATTTGGAGACTAAAATGATGAATTGTATTCAGAGACTAATCTTCTATTGTATTCGATGAATCTGTTGTTGATGTGTGCTGTTTATATTTTGTCCAATTATACATTTTGTAACCTGTGCAAAAAACAGAAAATTAAAAAATAAAAAAACCCTAATATTCATACTAATGGCGCATCACACCATAGTGCGCCATTAGTATGCCAAAGGATACTAATGGCGCATCATTAGATAGTGCACCATTAGTATGCCGAACTTACTAATGGCGCATCTCGTTGTCGTGCGCCATTAGTATGCCAAAGCACCTGGGTATACATGGTCCCTGGGAGGCATACTAATGGCGCACTATTGTATATACTAATGGCGCATCTGAGGTGCGCCATTAGTATACCAGATACTAATGGCGTGCTACTAATGGTGCACCACTAATGCGCCATTAACGGCCAAATTAGGTGCGCCATTAGTAGGCCTTTTCCTAGTAGTGAATGCATCAACCACATGTGTAGCCGTGATGGTCTCTTTTTGGCGGAGTCCGTGAAGTGAACACGATTTGTGTTATGGTTTTGCGTAAGTAGTTTTAGGATCACTTCTTGATCACTTCTAGCTTCTCGACCATTGCGTTGCTTCTCTTCTCGCTCTTATTTGCGTATGTTAGCCACCATATTTGCTTAGCGCTTGCTGCAGCTCCACCTCATTACCTTATCCTACCCATATGCTTAAATAGTCTTGATCTCGCGGGTTTGAGATTGCTGAGTCCTGGTCACTCATGGATGCTTCCAAACAGTTGCAGGTGCCGATGATACTAGTGCAGGTGATGCAACCGAGATCAAGTGGGAGCTCGATGAAGATCTTGGTTGTTGTTTTGTGTCTTTTCTGGATGATCAGTAGTGGATCCCAGTTGGGACGATCGGGGATCTAGCATTTGGGGTGTCTTCTTTTATTTTGGTTCCGTAGTCGGACCTTGATTGTACTCTGGATGGTGTATGTTTAACTTGTTATTTGTGTGAAGTGGTGATTGTAAGCCAACTCTTTATACCTTTCTTATTCAGTACATGGGATTGTGTGAAGATTACCCCTCTTGCGACTAAACCACCATGCGGTTATGCCTCTAAGTCGTGCCTCGACACGTGGGAGATATAGCCGCATCGTGGGTGTTACAGGAGGGCACCCGTGGATACAGTTAGTCATGGAAAGTGAAAGAATGGTGGAAAAAGGAATAAACTTTATTTTCTATTTTGGAACCGCCTATGGCATATCTAGCATGGAAAGTGTTGGGAACTCTAAGTCGTTTTCGTGGGTGGGATGGATACACCTCGCAAAATGTTTTTATCTCAAGTTTTTTGCTTTGATCTTTGGCACCTCCACAAATCCCTACTTCCCTCTGCGGAGGACATATCTTTTACTTTATGCAATTTGTATTTTGAGTCTCCATCTTCTCTCATAAAAAGCACCAACTAGGAGGCAATATGATCATGCTTAAGTATTGGGTATAGCTAATATTCGAGTGTGTTTCATGAATGGATCAATGTTTGAGCATGATGGGCCAGGGATAACTTATTTTAGCGTTGATATTTTGGAAGACATGGTTGCTTGTTGATATGCTTGAGTATCTAAATTATTATGTCAAAACTAGACTATTGCTTCGAACAATATAAAAGTCCAAATGTCCATGCTATAAATAAAATAATATGATATGACATGATGAACAACACTCCACATAAAAAATTCTGTTTTTATCACTTACCTTCTCGAGGACGAGTAGCAGTTAAGCTTGGGGATGCTGATACGTCTCCAACGTACCTATAATTTTTGATGGTTCCATGTTGTTTTATTATAAATCTGGGATGTTTTATAATCATTTTATAGCCATTTTATATCATTTTTTGGTACTAAAATATTGACATAGTGCCAAGTGCCAGTTGCTTTTTTCCATATTTTTTACATCGCAGGAAATCAATATCAAACGGAGTCCAAATGCCACGAAACTCTACGATGATTTTTTATGGACTAAAAGGAAGAAGTTAGGCCTTCGTTGAACCTAGGGGGAGTCCCGAGGAGGGGAAAACCCACCAGGGTGTGCCAGGAGGCCCAGGCGCACCCTGGTGGGTTGTGCCCACCTTGGGTGCCCCTTGGACCGCCTCTTTACTCTATAAATACCCCAAAAATCCCAGAACCCTAGGGGAGTCGATGAAATATTCATCCAGCCGCTGCAGAGTCCAAAACCACTAGACCCAATCTAGACACCATCTCGGATGGGGTTCACCACCTCCATTGGTGCCTCTCCGATGATGCGTGAGTAGTTCTTTGTAGACCTACAAGTCCATAGTTAGTAGCTAGATGGCTTCATCTCTTGACTCTCAATACAATGGTCTCTTGGAGATCCATATGATATAACTCTTTTGCGGTGTGTTTGTTGGGATCCGATGAACATTGAGTTGATGATCAGATCTATCTTTTTATATCCATGAAAGTATTTGAGTTTCTTTGATCTCTTTTATGCATGATCGCTTATAGCCTCGTATTTCTTCTCTGATTTTTGGGTTTTGTTTGGCCAACTTGACATATATATCTTGCAATGGGAAGAGGTGCCCGGTAGTGGGTTCGATCTTATGGTGCTTCATCCTAGTGACAGAAAGGGAACTGACATGTATGTATCATTGCTACTAAGGATAAAAGGATGGGATCTATATCTACCGCCGTAGATAAACGTATGTATCATGTCATCGTTCTTATTGCATTACTCCGTTTTTCCATGAACTTAATACACAAGATGCATGTTGGATAGCGGTCGATGTGTGGAGTAATAGTAGTAGATGCAGGCAGGAGTCGGTCTACTAATCTTGGACGTGATGCCTATGTAATGATCATTCCCTGGATATCGTCATAATTATTTGAGGTTCTATCAATTGCCCAACAGTAATTTGTTTACCCATCATTTGCTATTTTTCTCGAGAGAAGCCACTAGTGAAACCTACGACCCCCGGGTCTTCTTTCTCATATATTTGCTTCTGATCTACTTTTCCTTTGCATTTTTATTCAGATCTATTAAACCAAAAATACTTTGCTGCACTTTATCTTATTTGCGATCTATTATTTCAATCTATCACAACTTTCTCCCGTCCACGCATCGTTTCTGGCACCATACCCCGAAAGGGATTGACAACCCCTTTAACACGTCGGGTTGTGAGTGGTTGTTATTTGTGTGCAGGGGCTGTTTACATTGTGTTTCTTGGTCCTCCTACTGGTTTGATAACCTTGGTTTCATATCTGAGGGAAATACCTACCGCCATTGTGGTGCATCATCCCTTCCTCTTTGGGGAAATACCAACGTAGCTTCAAGCTACATCAGCTCATGCACCTGCTCCTGCACCAGCTCCCGCACCTGCTGATAGCAGCCCGTCCTCCGTCTCAGACGTGCTCGGTGGTGCTTCGTCTTTGGGTGAGCTCGACGCCCTCACGGTATCGGTGACACCGGCCCTCTTTAATAAATATATAATCTCCCATTTATGTTGCCTTTCGAATGTGTCACATCGCAGACATGTCTTTGCAGGCTGGCGTAACCCCGTGCACCATATTGTACACCATCCGTGACCAGAAGGTGGATGTGAGGAAGGCGACAATGATGAAGCCCAAGGAACCATTGTTCCATAGCCGGCCGATCCCCCCTAACGTCTTCAAGGTTTCCGCGGTCAGTGTCAAACTGGGCCATGAGAATTTGGCTCCTCCGGTACTAGGGGGTGACGACGAGACCCTGCGGCGGCTTGGTGGTTGCAATGGGTGGGTCCTGTTGTGGCCAAGGAGTTTGCTTCGTCTGGAGGCGGCCGGGAGCACACCCACGAGCACGCAGCCTTAGCAAGGTATGAACATCAACACCCCACCTACCCAATTAGCATCGGCTGTCGTGCTGGGTGATAGCGTACGGGTGATAAGAGACTCCATTAGTCGCTGATAACGTCACCATAGATGTGGATGAGGATGATGATGACACTGAACAATATCTCAATACTAGCGCCTATGATGAGTACTCAGGGTTTGAGCGTCATGAGTCGGTGCCTGAATTGCCGCCTCCGGAGGCTGAACGTATTATAGACGAACTTCCAGTAGGAAAGAAGCATATGAAGATACGGAGGAAAAGCAACAAAGCTGCTTCTATGATCCAGCTACCTCAGCAGCCTCAGGTTCAAGACGGTATACCTATCCCCGATGCGGCAAAATGGCATATCGCCGATGGACCAATCCTACCTAAGGTAGCATTAGAGGCCACACACGGCAATCTAAGGAGACTTCATGATGATGTGCTGCAGAGAGAGAAAAGCCTCATCGCCTTGGAAAATCTAGGATACCCACTCTACGTGGTTAACATGCTGCAGAAAAGGTCATACATCCACACATGCCCTGTGGACAAGTTCTTCCTTCGATTCGATTACATCTTCGACATGTTTCACTTGAAGAAGATGGATTTTACGTTTGTCTGCCTTTTTGCCTTGAACATGAACTACATCATCGGGATTGAGCAGATACCTTATATCTGTGTCGCTGACCCGTACTTCATGCACGAGGGCTTCTTGGCAGTCTGCGCAGAGCACCGTGAATACGCGAGGGACTACATCATCGATTTCATGGTCGCTAATAAGGACAAGGAGGCGATTCTCGTGCCTTATCATCCACTGTAAGTCATCCGCGTGGATATCCTTCCTTCAATTTTAATCATTCATTTGCACGATGGAGGCAAATTAATTTGAGGTGTACTTATTTTGCGCAGTGGCGGGCGCATCATCCTCATCATCCTTTACCCCCGATACTCCCACGCTCTTTACCCAGACTCGTTGAAGAACATGAACAAAAAGGATTACACCCACATCAAGTCTATTCTCGACAGTGCTATATTTTACTACGACGTACAGGGCGGAGAGATCAAGGACAAGAAGAAAAAGGACGGCAGGCCCGCCTTTGGCCATAATACCGACTTCTGCTGCATCCAGCAACCAAGTGATTCTCTTAGTGATGGATTCTATTGCCTACACCACATGCTGGACTACAGATGGGATCATCAGGACCTTTGCATGTCACCTAAATCCGGTGATGCCCATATTCTGCAATGGGGGCAAAGAACGTAGGAGATATCCCAGATCATCGACTTCGAGCTAAGTTCTATCACATCCATCATGAACTTGCCCAAGTCATCGTGAAGGAGGTCCTGGACAAAACATGTATGTTCTACGAGGAAGGGCAAATGTCGCGGGAAGACGTCCGAACACGCTTAGCCACTCAGCGTCTCGACCTGAAACCTTTCACTAAGCTCGGGGACTATCTCCCTAAATTGGATGGATGGAACGACATGTTGGAGTGATTGTCGATATATGACAATGTGTTTGTTTAGTCCATACTTTCTAAATGACGAAACTTTGAGTTATGCACGACAAAACTTTATTTGTGATCTAATTAAATCGTCCTCCTCAACTAGCGAAGATCACTCTGGTTAGGGCATTTTGGGTACGATGAACTTTGTTATATATGCTTATGATATGTTGCTTCTATTTTTGCCAAGTTTGTCTCTTTCTGTTGCTCAACTATGTATGTTGCATATCATCGACTCATGTGATGATGCAGGTGCATAGATCATCCATGAGGAAGAAGTGCAATGTGAGGAGTATATGACGAGTGGCTAGAGTATCAGGCCTAGGTTTACCGGTTTCTGGTTTTCGAGCGACAGCCAGTAGTTAGTTTAGGTTCACACTAATGCGAGAGAGTGATACAAACTCATGTACTGCATAGTTCCGCTCTCACTCATAGTGATAGCTCTTCTCACGTACCCTGGTGCACGTCGGTCCTAAACAAACGGTTTAAAACCCCATTCCGTGACGGCATTTGGAACCGTCGCCAAGTGAGTGTGGGCGATAGGGGGGGTCCTTCCCACACGACCCAGAAACCGTCGGGGATAGGGCCCCTATAGTACTCCTACTCGTTTCTGCTCGCATTGCCATCGCAGTCGGTATTCTCTGGTGCTACGTTTATGATGCGTAGCCCATCACAAACGGTTCACTATTAAAGAATGTGCATGATGCGTGGCCCATCACAAATGGTTCACCGTTAAGAAGATTAGCTAATCCTCATACGAGTGTCGGACATGATTATGAAACGTCGGACCGTCGTAACATCATCGTACACGACAACTATTACACACGCTATTCTGTGGTACAACGTTTAAGATGCATACTTCATCAGAAATCGTTCATGGTTGCGAATCATGTACGATAAGGAAACCAACACAAACGTTTAGTTTGCCCGCACCGTTTGTGATATTGTCTGACACCACGCACGCTTTGCAAACGGCAACTGTGTGCATGCTTACACGCGTTTCCTCTCTGTGAACCGTCTCTGATTATGGTGCATATCGCAAACGATCGTATTTTACCAACCGTGTGTGCCGTAACAACCTAGAGAGCGTAATTTCACCGCAATTTAATTGCTGCTTTTCCAAATTGTACCAGATTTGGATTTGGATTTGAATTTGAATGTATGCTACAAATTTATTCATATCCATCAGGTTCAAACAACCAATGCATTATTCGATTCATAGGTACATATGTTCAAGAATTACATAAGAACCAAATAAAGAATGATGAACCACAGTTGTATACTTTTACTATTAAAGACGGTAAACAAAGAGGCGAAATATATTCTGGTTGCTGAACAAGGTGAAGATGAATGCCCATATTGTGCCCTCCTCCATGTAGAAGGCACGCACGACTCTAGTCCAAACCCTTGTGATGGCCGACCGCCCATCTAGATAATCATTGTGTTTTGGTAGAAATACTTTAACCTTTGCATGCCCACCAATCATGTACTTTGAGGGTTAATCTTGAGTAAACTGCTTTGGCAACCGCTACAAAGGAAAAAAGATTCAGAGATTGTCATCTAACACAACTCATTATGGGTAGTAAAAACAAGGCTGCAGAGTTCTTACTTACCATCCTGCAGTTCGCTGTTGTCTTGGATAAAGTGTAAACAAATAGTTTAATTGCCATATTTGGACAAATTTGACTAACAATCTTTATCAGCTTCCTCACTTGATGCTGGTTCATCAATATCTCATTGCCCCATACGCAGAAAGGGTCGAAACGTGGATCTTTACCAATGACATATGTACCTAAAAGCACCAAGTTATATTAGAAGCTAAACAACAATTGCGCAATGATGTAGTACAACAATCTTTTATAATATGTCTATATACATCCGTATGTGGTAGTCGATTTGAAATCTCTAAAAAGACAAATATTTAGGAATGGAGGGAGTATCTTATAACATCCAATATACTCACATATTAGATGAATTAACATCTTATATTATGGGTCGGAAGGAGTTTAGTTCATTCTTACAAATTATCTGCTGCTGTATCCACGGGTTACAGTTAGTTTGAGGTAGTTCGGGCTCAAATAGACATAAAGTTCATGAAGATACCTCAGAAAATAGGACCCTTTGTATGGTTTAAACTCAACCGTTTTGCGATCATAGCGCCCAAACTATAAGTTCTCTCTCGATGTAAAGCGTGGCGCAAAATAGCAAGGTCAGTAGCACTAAGGCTTCCACTCTCTCCACGACCAATTAAACATCTCCCATCGAATAATGAGTAATAGCGTAAAACAGGGAATGTATACTAGCTACTCTTGCTCCCGACACTCCTCTGTTTTCCCCTATGGTAATTTTATGAATAAAACCCTCCACATCACTAGGGTGTGGTTCCTCGACGCTACCCTCATAACGTAATTTACAAACGTCACAAAAGTCATAGAGCGTAATTTCTTTGTACTCATCATATAAGTGAAAATCTACCATGGGTGGCGATCTCCTAGCACGAAAATGAAAATTTTGCACAAAAGTATTAGTGAGTAGGAGATACTGATCACACTGGTCGAGGAGGAAGTCAGTGATGCATGCATTCTCAGCCAAATAATAGAAATCATCATAAATTCCGGCCGCCTGCAAGAATGCATCACATGGCCATTCACACAGTCGAATCTCCGCAGGGAGAGGAAGATTGTACTTGGGCTTCTCCTTCTCCTCGTTTTCCTTTTCCTTCAAACCCCGACTCGAGGAGCCTCTCAACAATCTCCTCATCATTTTCTTCCTATAAAAATTTCTGAAATTTTTAGTGACTCAAAATAAAAGTGAACCAAACTCAACAATATTTATAGCAACTACTCCTACAAGTGCCTAGAGGCTATATCATGCATTAGAACTACTTTGGACCATATAAATTTGACATGCAAGCTCAAGAACAAGGTCATCACAGTAGCAAAAATTTGCAATGAATAAAGCACTAGAACAAAAACTAATTGGACCATTGGAGGAGTCACATACCAAAGAACAATCCCCCAAAGCAATTTTATGAATGGAGCTTTGAGCAAGGAAATAGAAAATGGCAGCTATATGAGCAAGACCACGAGTTTGAGCTATGGAGTGATTTTTTCTGTAGGAAAGAGTGGATGGGGGCCACATGGGGCCCACAAGGACAGGGGGCACGCCCTAGGGGGGTGGGCGCGCCCTCCACCCTTGTGGCCAGCTGGTGTGGCCCCCTGGTGTGTTCTAAGTGCCAGAAATTCTAAAATATTATATAAAAATCATACTAAATTTTCAGGGCATTTGAAGAACTTCTATTTTCAGGACATTTTTTATTGCACGGATAATCCAGAAAATAGACAGAGAATACTATTTTTACTTTTCTAATCTAAATAACAGAAAGTAAAAGATTGGTATACAGAGTTGTGCCTTCTAAATTCATCCATCTCATGCCCATCAAAAGGAATCCATTAACAAGGTTGATCGAGTCTTATTAATAAACTTCTTCCGAATAACATGAAACCGGGGAATTTTCGAATAACACTAGGTTACCTCAACGGGGATATGCATTTCCCCAACAATAAGAATGTCATATTTCTTTTTGACAGTAGGAAGAGGGAATTCAAAACCTCCAATAGTAATAGTTGAAAATTTTCCAATAGAATTGATACTATGAACTTGAGGTTGTTTCTTCGGAAAGTGTACCATATGCTCATTACCATTAACATGAAAAGTGACATTGCCTTTGTTGCAATATATAACAGCCCCTATAGTATTTAAAAAAGGTCTACCAAGGATGATCGACATACTGTCGTCCATGGGAATATCAAGAATAACAAAGTCCGTTAAGATAGTAATGTTTGCAACCACAACATGCACATCTTCACAAATACCGATGGGTATAGCAGTTGATTTCTCAGCCATTTGCAAGGAAATTTCAGTCGGTGTCAACTTATTCAATTCAAGTCTACGATACAAAGAGAAAGGCATAACACTGGCTCCAAGATCACATAAAGCAGTTTTAACATAGTTTCTTTTAACAGAGCATGGTATAGTTGGTACCCCTGGATCCCCAAGTTTCTTTGGCATTCCACCCTTAAAATTATAATTAGCAAGCATGGTGGAAATTTCACCTTTCGGTATCTTTCTTTTATTAGTAACAATATCTTTCATATACTTAGCATAAGGAGGCATTTTAAGCATATCCATCAAATGCATACGCAAAAGATAGGTCAAATCATTTCAGCAAAGCGCTCAAAATCCTCATCATCCTTTTTCTTGGATGGCTTAGGAGGAAAGGCATGGGTTTCTGAACCCATGGTTCTCTTTCTTTACCATGTTTTCTAGCAACGAAGTCTCTCTTATCATAACATTGATTCTTTGATTGTGGGTTATCAAGATCAACAGTAGGTTCAATATACACATCATTATCATTACTAGGTTGACCATCAACATGAACATCATCATTAAAATTAGCACTAGGTTCATGTTCATTACCATCTTGTGTCTCAGCATGAGAAATAGGAATGTCATTAGGATTCTCAGGTGTGTCTAAAGCAGGTTCACTAGCATGCAAAGTCTTATCAGTTTTCTTCTTCTTTTTAATACATGGAGTATGTGCATCAGTATCAATTCTCTGAGAATCTTGCTCAACTCTCTTAGGATGGCCCTCAAGATACAAAGGTTCCTAGGTCATTTTGCCACCTCTAGTCATAACCCTAATAATATAATCACCCAAGTGGTCAAGCATGTAAACATTACGTCTCAATTGTCTACTAACATAAGCATTGAGGTTTTCTTGTTTAACAATAAAATTATCAAACTCATCCAAGCATTGACTAGCAGACTTATTATGAGGAATATCACCTTCATCAAATCTACGGAGAGAGTTTACCTCTACTACCTGTGTCGGGTTATCATGACCATGTATTTCTTCAATAGGCGGTAAATTTTTAACATCTTCAGCTTTAATACCTTTATCTTTCATAGATTTCTTTGCCTCTTGCATGCATATCTTCAGGATTGAGAAATAGAATAACCCTTTTCTTTGGAGCTGTCTTAGGAGTTGGTTCAGGAAGTGTCCAATCATTATCATTACTCAATATATTATTCAATAACAATCCAGCTTTCTCAATAGTTCTTTCCCTAAAAACACAACTAGCAGAACTATCCAGGTGGTCTCTGGAAGCATCGGGTAGTCCATTATAAAAGATATCAAGTATTTCATTTTTCTTGAGAGGGTGATCAGGCAAAGCATTAAGTAATTGGAGAAGCCTCCCACAAGCTTGTGGGAGACTCTCTTCTTCAATTTGCACAAAATTAAATATTTCTCTTAGGGCAACTTGTTTCTTATGAGCAGGGAAATATTGTTTATTATGAGCACGGAAATATTTTGCAGAAAAGTAGTAAATCATATCCTGGGGACTACACACACAACCAGGATCAAGAGAATTAAACCACATCTTAGCATCACCCTTTAATGAGAAAGGACACAATTTAAGAATATAGTAATAGCAAATTTATTCCTCATGAGCAAATAGGGTGGCTATATCATTCAATTTAGTAAGATGTGCCACAAAAGTTTTAGATTCATTACCTAGAAAGGATCCGATTCAACCAAAGTAACTAACTCAGGATCGACAGAGAATTCATAATCCTTATTAGTAACAAAGATAGGTGAAGTAGAAAAAGCAGGATTAGATTTCATTCTAGCATTCAAGGATTTTTCTTTCAGCTTAGCTAACAATTTTTTAAGATCCTCTCTATCATTGCAAGCAAAGACGTCTCTAGCAGTTTCTTCATCCATAGCATAACCCTCAGGTACAACATGCAATTCATATCTAGGGGGAGAATCATAATCTTAAGTTTCAATAAGATCATCAGTTTCAGTAATTTAATTCTCTCTAACCCTAGCAAGTTGTTCATCAAGAAATTCACCTAGTGGCATAGTATTACTAAGTAGAGAAGTAGTTTCATCATAAGAATCATGCATAGCAGAAGTGGCATCATCAATAACATGCGACATATCAGAATCAATAGCAGGTGTAGGTATCGCAAGTTTACTCAAAACAGAAGGTGAATCAAGTGTAGAGATAGATGGCGGTTCCTTACCTCCCCTCGTAGTTGAGGGATAGATCTTGGTTTTGTTGTCTTTCAGATTCCTCATAGTGATCAACAGATATAAATCTCAAGTGAATCAGATAATAGAGCTATTCTCCCCGGCAACGGTGCCAGAAAAAGGTCTTGATAACCCACAAGTATAGGGGATCACATCAGTTTTCGAGGGTAGAGTATTCGACACAAGGGGAGCCAAAGAATATTCTCGAGTATTAGCATCTGAGTTGTCAATTCAACCACAGCTGAAAGACTTAATACCTGCAACAAAGTATTTAGTACCAAAGTAGTATGGAAGTAACAGTAACGGTGGCAAAAGTAACAGTAGCAGTATTGTAGCAATTGTAACAGTGGCAACGGCAAAGTAACGAAGCAAAGATCAATATGTGAAAAGTTAGTAGGCAATGGATCAATAATGGATAATTATGTCGGATGGCATTCATCATGCAATAGTTATAACATAGGGTGACACAGAACTAGCTCCAGTTCATCAATATAATGTAGGCATATATTCCGAATATAGTCATACGTGCTTATGGAAGATAACTTGCATGACATCTTTTGTCGTACCCTCCCGTGACAGCTGGGTCCTATTGGAAACTAAGGGATATTAAGGCCTCCTTTTAGTAGAGTACCAGACCAAAGCATTAGCACTTAGTGAATACATGAACTCCTCAAACTATGGTCATCATCAGGTGTGGTCCCGACTATTGTCACTCCAGGGTTGTCGGATCACAACACGTAGTAGGTGACTATTGACTTGCAAGATAGGATCAAGAACACAAATATATTCGTGAAAACATAATAGGTTCAGATCTGTAATCATGGCACTCGGGCCCTAGTGACAAGCATTAGGCATAGCAAAGTCATAGCAACATAAATCATAGAACGTAGTGGATACTAGGGATCAAACCCTAACAAAACTAACTCAATTACATCGTAAATCTCATCCAACCCATGACGGTCTGCTACCTCTTGAGCACTGCGTTGGTTTTCCCCGAAGAGGAAGGGATGATGCAGCAAAGTAGCGTAAGTATTTCCTTCAGTTTTTGAGAACCAAGGTATCAATCCAGTAGGAGGCTACGTATGAGTCCCTCGCACCTGCACAAAACAAATAAATCCTCGCAACCAATGCGATAAGGGGTTGTCAATCCCTACACGGCCACTTACGAGAGTGAGATCTGATAGATATGATAAGATAATATTTTTTGTATTTTTGTGATAAAGATGCAAATTAAAATAAAAGCAAAGGAAATAACTAAGTATTGGGAGATTAATATGATGAAGATAGACCCGGGGGCCATAGGTTTCACTAGTGGCTTCTCTCGAGAGCATAAGTATTCTACGGTGGGTGAACAAATTACTGTTGAGCAACTGACAAAATTGAGAATAGTTATGAGAATATCTAGGTATGATCATGTATATAGGCATCACGTCCGAGACAAGTAGACCGACTCCTGCCTACATCTACTACTATTACTCCACTCATCGACCGCTATCCAGCATGCATCTAAAGTATTAAGTTAATGAAAATAGAGTAACGCCTTAAGCAAGATGACATGATGTAGAGGGATAAACTCATGCAATATGATGAAAACCCCATCTTGTTATCCTCGATGGCAACAATACAATACGTGCCTTGCTGCCCCTACTGTCACTGGGAAAGGACACCGTAAGATTGAACCCAAAGCTAAGCACTTCTCCCATTGCAAGAAACATCAATCTAGTAGGTCAAACCAAACTGATAATTCGAAGAGACTTGCAAAGATAACCAATCATACATAAAAGAATTCAGAGAAGATTCAAATATTGTTCATAGATAGACTTGATCATAAACCCACACTTCATCGGTCTCAACAAACACACAGCAAAAATAAGATTACATCGAATAGATCTCCACAAGAGAGGGGGAGAACATTGTATTGACATCCAAAAAGAGAGAAGAAGCTATCTAGCTACTAACTATGGACCCGTAGGTCTGAGGTGAACTACTCACACTTCATCGGAGGGGCTATGGTGTTGATGTAGAAGCCCTCCGTGATCGATGCACCCTCCGGCGGAACTCCAGAACAGGCCCCAAGATGGGATCTCGTGGATACAGAAAGTTGCGGTGGTGGAATTAGGTTTTTGGCTCCGTATCTGAATGTTCGGGGGTACGTAGGTATATATAGGAGGAAGGAGTACGTCGGTGGAGCAATAGGGGGCCCACGAGGGTGGAGGGGGTGCCTGGGGGGGGGGTAGGCGCGCCCCTACCTTGTGGCCTCCTCTTTTGTGTCTTGATGTAGGGTCCAAGTCTCCTGGGTCTTGTTCGTTGAGAAAATCACGTTCCCGAAGGTTTCATTCCGTTTGGACTCCGTTTGATATTCCTTTTCTTCGAAACCCTAAAAGAGGAAAAAAACAACAATTCTGGGCTGGGCCTCCGGTTAATAGGTTAGTCCCAAAAATAATATAAAAGTGTGTAATAAAGCCCAATAATGTCCAAAATAGTAGGTAATATAGCATGGAGCAATCAAAAATTATAGATACGTTGGAGACGTATCAAGCATCCGCAAGCTTAGTTCTTGCTCGTCCTCGAGTAGGTAAATGATAAAAACAGAATTTTTGATGCGTAGTGCTACTTGGCATAATTTTAATGTAATTCTTCTTAATTGTGGTATGAATATTCAGATCCAAAAGATTCAAGACAAAAGTTCATATTGACATAAAAATAATAATACTTCAAGCATACTAACAAAGCAATTATGTCTTCTCAAAATAACATGGCCAAAGAAAGTTCATCCCCGCAAAATCATATAGTTTAGTCATGCTCCATTTTCATCACACAAGAATGCTCTCATCATGCACAACCCCGATGACAAGCCAAGCAATTGTTTCATACTTTAGTAATCTCAAACCTATAAACTTTCACGCAATATATGAGCGCGAACCATGGACATAGAACTATGGGTGGAATAGAATATAATGAGGGGGTTATGTGGAGAAGACAAAAAGGAGAAAGTCTCACATCAACGAGGCTAATCAATAGGCTATGGAGATGCCCACCGATTGATGTTAATGCAAGGAGTAGGGATTGCCATGCAACAGATGCACTAGAGCTATAAATGTATGAAAGCTCAACAAAAGAAACTAAGTGGGTGTGCATCCAACTTGCTTGCTCACGAAGACCTAGGGCACTTGAGGAGGCCCATTGTTGGAATATACAAGCCAAGTTCTATAATCAAAATTCCCACTAGTATATGAAAGTGACAAAACAAGAGACTCTCTATCATAAAGATTAGGTGCTACTTTGAAGCACAAGTGTGGCAAAGGATAGTAACATTGTCCCTTCTCTCTTTTTCTCTCATTTTTTTATTTGGCCTTTCTATTTTTTTATATGGACTTTCTCTCTTTTTATTTATTTATTTATTTATTTATTTCCTCACTTGGGACAATTCTCTAGAAAATGATGATCATCACACTTCTATTTATTTACAACTCAATGATTACAACTCGATACTAGAACAAAAGATGACTCTATATGGATGCCTCTGGCGGCGTACCGGGATATGCAATGGACCAAGAGTGACATGTATGAAAGAATTATGAATGGTGGCTTTGGCAAAAATACTATGTCAACTACATGATCATGCTAAGGAATATGACAATAATGATTGTGTCATGATAAACAGAATGGTGGAAAGTTGCATGGCAATATATCTCGGAATGGCTATGGAAATGCCATAATAGGTAGGTATGGTGGCTGTTTTGAGGAAGATATAAGGATGTTTATGTGTGAAAGAGCGTATCATATCACAGGGTTTGGATGCACCGGCGAGGTTTGCGCCAACTCTCAATGTGAGAAAGGGCAATGCACGGTACCGAAGAGGCTAGCAAGGATGGAAGGGTGAGAGTGCGTATAATCCATGGACTCAACATTAGTCATAAAGAACTCACATACTTATTGCAAAAAGCTATAAGTCATCAAAAACCTTGGCACTACGCGCATGCTCCTAGGGGGATAGATTGATAGGAAAAGACCATCGCTCGTCCCCGACCGCCACTCATAAGGAGGACAATCAAATAACACCTCATGTTTCAAATTTGTTACATAACGTTTACCATACGTGCATGCTATGGGACTTGCAAACTTCAACACAAGCATTTCTCAATTTCACAACTACTCAACTAGCACGACTTTGATATTATTACCTCCATATGTCAAAACAATCATCAAGCATCAAACTTCTCTTAGTATTCAAAACACTCATAAGAAAATTTTACTAATCTTGAATACCTAGCATATTAGGATTTTAAGCAAATTACCATGCTATGTAAGACTCTCAAAATAATCTAAGTGAAGCATGAGAGATCAATAGTTTCTATAAAACAAATTCACCACCGTGCTCTAAAAGATATAAGTGAAGTACTAGAGCAAAACTATATAACTCAAAAGATATAAGCGAAGCACATAGAGTATTCTAACAAATTCCAAATCATGTATGGCTCTCTCAAAAGGTGTGTACAGCAAGGATGATTGTGGTAAACTAAAAATTAAAGACTCAAATCATACAAGACGCTTCAAGAAAAACACATATCATGTGGTGAATAAAAATATAGGTCCAAGTAAAGTTACCGATAGAAGTAGACAAAAGAGGGGATGCCTTCCGGGGCATCCCCAAGCTTTGGCTTTGAGGTGTAATTAGATTATCTTAGGGGTGCCATGGGAATCCCTAAGCTTAGGCTCTTTCCACTCCTTGTTCCATAATCCATCAAATCTTTACCCAAAACTTGAAAAATTCACAACACAAAACTCAAAGTAGAAAATCTCGTGAGCTCCATTAGCGAAAGAAAACAAAAGACCACTTCAAGGTACTGTAATGAACTCATTCTTTATTTATATTGGTGTTCAAACCTACTGTATTCCAACTTCTCTATGGTTTATAAACTATTTTACTAGCCATAGATTCATCAAAATAAGCAAACAACACATGAAAAACAGAATCCGTCAAAAACAGAACAGTCTGTAGTAATCTGTAGCTAGCGCAAGATCTGGAACCCCAAAAATTCTAAAATAAATTTATGGACGTGAGTAATTTAACTGTTAATCATCTGCAAAAATAATTAACTAAATAGCGCTTTCCAAATAAAAGTGGAAGCAGTTCTTGTGAGTGCTAAAGTTTCTGTTTTTTACAGCAAGAGTAACAAGACTTTCCCCAAGTCTTCCCAACGGTTCTACTTGGCACAAACACTAATTAAACACAAAAGACCGCAACTGAAACAGAGGCTAGATAAATTATTTATTACTAAACAGGAGCAAAAAGCAAGGAATAAAAATAAAATTGGGTTGCCTCCCAACAAGCGCTATCGTTTAACGCCCCTAGCTAGGCATAACAAGCAAGGATAGATCTAGGTATTGCCATCTTTGGTAGGAAATTCTTCAATGAAGCATCTAACATCTTTAGGAATTTCTTTCTTTTTATTGATTATCAAACTTTTAGGCACAAGAGCGAAGAAATCATTTGTAACAAATGGTTCCTTAATGATAGAAAAAAGATTGGGATGAATACTTATAGATTTGAGATTCGCAGTTTCCTTACTAGAGGATTCACCCTTATTTTTAGGAACATACATAAGCTTGGCAATTTTAGTGGGAGGACTTGGAGTATTCTTTACGGAAGAAAAAGCGGTTTCCAAGTTGGTAATAATATACTCAAGTTTATCGATTCTAGTGGAATCGTGATTTATTTTCTCATTAACTATGGGTTCCTTCTCTTTAATATTTTTCAAACTGACTCCTACTTTAGATCCATATTGAGAGATCCGGTTGTGGATCTTTTTATCCAAATTTTCAGTTAACGCTATGGTGGCAACCTTATTTTCAATAATTTCAAGTCTTTGCATTACATGCTCCAAAGTTAATACAGTTCCATTAACCAAAAGAGGGGGTGAGCCAAACAAATCTATCATAGCATTATAAGAATCAAAAGTATGGCTACCCAAGAAGTTTCCTCCAGTAATAGTATCAAGGACATATCTGTGCCAAGGAGTAATGCCTACATAAAAATTGCAAAGAACAACGGAAGTAGATTGCTTCTTGGTAGATCTATTTTGAGCATTGCAAATTCTATACCAAGCATCTTTTAGATTTTCCCCCTCCCTTTACTTAAAATTTAGAATTTCATTCTCGGGATACAACGGAGAAGATGAGGGGCTAGCCATAACGACAAGCAAATGAACTAACGCACAAGCAAAAAAAAAGCAAGCGGGCAAAAAGAGGCAAAACGGGAAAGAGAAGGAGGGTAGAGAGAGAGAGGGCGAATAAAACGGCAAGGGTGAAGTGGGGAGAGGAAAACGAGAGGCAAATGGCAAATAATGTAATGCGGGAGATAAGGCTATGTGATGGGTACTTGGTATATTGACTTTTGCATAGACCACCCCGACAACGGCGCCAGAAATGGCTCGTTGTCGGGAGTCAAATCTTGACTTGCGCGAACCTCCCCGGCAATGGCGCCAGAAATCCTTCTTGCTACCTCTTGAGCACTGCGTTGGTTTTCCCCGAAGAGGAAGGGATGATGCAACAAAGTAGCGTAAGTATTTCCCTTAGTTTTTGAGAACCAAGGTATCAATCCAGTAGGAGGCTACGCGCGAGTCCCTCGCACCTGCACAAAACAAATAAATCCTTGCAACCAATGTGATAAGGGTTTGTCAATCCCTACACGGCCACTTACGAGAGTGAGATCTGATAGATATGATAAGATAATATTTTTGGTATTTTTGTGATAAAGATGCAAAGTAAAATAAAAGCAAAGTAAAAAGCAAAGGAAAAACTAAGTATTGGGAGATTAATATGATGAAGATAGACCCAGGGACATAGGTTTCACTAGTGGGTTATCTCGAGAGCATAAGTATTCTATGGTGGGTGAACAAATTACTGTTGAGCAATTGACAGAATTGAGCGTAGTTATGAGAATACCTAGGTATGATCATGTATATAGGCATCACGTCCGAGACAAGTAGACCGACTCCTGCCTGCATCTACTACTATTACTCCACTCATCGACCGCTATCCAGCATGCATCTAGAGTATTAAGTTAATGAAAACAGAGTAATGCCTTAAGAAAGATGACATGATGTAGAGGGATAAACTCATGCAATATGATGAAAACCCCTTCTTGTTATCCTCGATGGCAACAATACAATACGTGCCTTGCTGCCCCTACTTTCACTGGGAAAGGACACAACAAGATTGAACCCAAAGCTAAGCACGTCTCCCATTGCAAGAAAGATCAATCTAGTAGGCCAAACCAAACTGATAATTCAAAGAGACTTGCAAAGATAACCAATCATACATAAAAGAATTCAGAGAAGATTCAAATATTGTTCATAGATAGACTTGATCATAAACCCACAATACATCAGTCTCAACAAACACACCGCAAAAAGAAGATTACATCGAATAGATCTCCACAAGAGAGGGGGAGAACATTGTATTGAGATCCAAAAAGAGAGAAGAAGCCATCTAGCTACTAACTATGGACCCGTAGGTCTGAGGTGAACTACTCACAATTCATCGGAGGGGCTATGGTGTTGATGTAGAAGCCCTCCGTGATCGATGCCCCCTCTGGCGGAGCTCCGGAACAGGCCCTAAGATGGGATCTCGTGGATACAGAAAGTTGCGGCGGTGGAATTAGGGTCTTGGCTCCATATCTAATCGTTTGGGGGTACGTAGGTATATATATAGGGGGAAGGAGTACGCCGGTGGAGCAACAGAGGGCCCATGA
>NC_041390.1:55364962-55373249 GCF_002162155.2 Triticum dicoccoides | reverse complement strand
AACATAGGGTCCAAGTCTCCTGGGTCTTGTTCGTTGAGAAAATCACGTTCCCGAAGGTTTCATTCCGTTTGGACTCCGTTTGATATTCCTTTTCTTCAAAACCCTAAAACAGGCAAAAAAACAGCAATTCTGGGATGGGCCTCCGGTTAATAGGTTAGTCCCAAAAATAATATAAAAGTGTATAATAAAGCCCAATAATGTCCAAAACAGTAGATAATATAGCATGGAGCAATCAAAAATTATAGATACGTTGGAGAAGTATCACGATCCATCAAGTCTACGATGGAATTACTCATGCACGGGCGGTGAGCATCATGAAATTGGTGATGGAAGATGGTTGATGATGACGATGGCGACGATTTCCCCTCTCTGGAGCCCAAAACAGACTCCAGATCTGCCCCCCCCCCCGAGGAAGAACAGGACTTGGCAGCGGCTGCTTATCGTAAAATGCGATGAATCCTTCTCTTTGATTTTTTTCTCCCCAAAAGAGAATATATGGAGTTGGAGTTGAGGTCGGTGGAGGTCCAGGGGGCCACAAGGTCGGGTGGCGCGCCCCCACCATTGTGGCCAGTGTGTGGTGAAAGCACAAGTGCTCCCTGGGTGATTTTGGTAATTAATGTCAACATATCTCTTATTGGACTAATATTTTTATCTAGTATATTTCAGAAAGTTCAACAAAGGCGTGGCACGGACAAGAGGATGTGGAACCCCTTCAAGATTCTAAGGACACACATTGGAAAAAGCTCAAGACTCTACATTTTCATTTTAGTAATCCAAGATATCATTGAGTCCATAGGAAAGCCAATACTATTAAAAGGGGATGAGGTGTTGCTTAATGGTCTACTTGTTCAAAGTGCTTAGTGATATGCTCCAAAGCCCTCAACCACTTTCATAATTCCAAAGATGTCCCAAACCTAAATTCTAACTCGGCCCCACCGATTTGATCTATCCGGCGCCACCGAGTTCACTTGACATAGCCATTGCTAGAAAACCTAATCAGTTCGGTCTCACCGATGGGATCTCGGTCTCACCGAGATGGGCTTGCAAACTCGCTGTTGCCTGTTGCAATTATTTCGGTCTCACCAAGTTTGCTTGACCAACTCTTTGTTTGCTTATTACCAAAATCGATTTCATCGAGTTTGTGTAATCGGTCAAACTGAGTTGAGGTTTTACCCTAATCCTAGCACATTGGTCCTACCGAGTTGATCATATTGGTCCCACCGAAAAGCCTAACGTTCACATTTTGAACTAGGTCGGTCTCACCGAGTTTCACTATTCGGTCCCACCGAGTTTGGTAAATTGTGTGTAATAGTTAGATTTTGTGTGGAGGCTATAAGTACCCCTCCACCCCTTCTCCATTTGAGAGCGAGCCATTGGAACGTGCCTACACTTCCACTAATCATTTTTTGAGAAAGAACCACCGACTCATGTGTTGAGACCAAGATATTCAAATCCAACCACAAGAATCTTGATCTCTAGCCTTCCCCAAGTTGCTTTCCACTCAATTCATCTTTCCACCATATCCAAATCTGTGATAGAGAGTTGAGTGTTGGGGAGACTATCATTTGAATTACAAGAGCAAGGAGTTCATCAGCAACACACCATCTATTAGCTTTTGGAGAGTGGTGTCTCCTAGATTGGTTAGGTGTCACTTGGGAGCCTCCGTCAAGATTGTGGAGTTGAACCAAGGAGTTTGTAAGGGCAAGGAGATCGCCTACTTCATGAAGATCTACCCAAGTGAGGCAAGTCCTTCATGGGCGATGGCCATGGTGGGACAGACAAGGTTGCTTCTTCGTGGACCCTTCATGGGTGGAGTCCTCCGTGGACTCGTGCAACCGTTACCCTTCATGGGTTGAAGTCTCCATCAACGTGGATGTACGATAGCACCACCTATCGGAACCATGCCAAAATTCTCCGTGTCTCCTATTGCATTTGCACACTCCAATCCCATCCCTTTACTTTCTTGCAATTTTCATGCTTTACTTTGCGCTGCTCATATACTCTTGTCATGCTTGCTTGAAATGTATTGCGAATGTTTAAACTTGTGCTAAAACTCCACCTTAACTTGAAGAACTTAAAAATGGCTACTTTTCTTTGTTGAGGGTCTAATCACCCCCTCTAGACACCTCTTCTCGATCCTTTCAATTGGTATCAGAGCTTTGGTCTCCATTGCTTTGGTTTAATCACCATTGGAGGAAGATGGATGAGTCTATGATGGGGAGTTTTAGACGTAGAGTGTCCGTACTTGATGGAGCATTCTTTAATGCTTGGAAAAATGAGATGCTTGAGCTTTTCAATGAATATCACTTGAACAAGTACATTACTAGCCCTTGTGCGCCCCTTGTTGGTCCTTTGCATCTTACCCCCGATGAGTCTCTTGACATGATCCGCAATCTTAGGACAGTCAATCTTATTACTAGAGGTTTGCCTAGAAATTTGATAGCATGCTTGCCTACTCTTGAATGTGCTTACACCATATGGAGATTTCTTGAGGAATGCTTTCCAAACTATTCCTTGAAAAATCTAGATGTGATTCTTCAAAAGTCCATTGCTTTAAATAAGATGAATCCTAAAGATCCTATGTTTGGTGATTGTCTATTTGAGCTTCGTGACCTTATGCATGCCAAAGGAGATGTTGGAATCATTAGTAATATCATCTCAAAAGTCATTAGAATTCATAAAGATGAACTTCGTCATGATCATAAATCTAATGAATCACTCTCTCTAGGTGACGGTCAATCACAAAACAATATTGAACATGGATACTATGATGAGGATGATGATACTGACTTTGATCTTGATGAGTCCATGAGACACTTTGGTCTTATGGCTAATCTTCGCGGCTGCATGGCTGGAGGAAAGGAATGGGTTCTTGATAGTGGATGTACCGATCACATGACCAGAGACAAGGATATGTTTCGTGAGCTTGCTGAAAACAACGGCCCTTAAAAGTATGTCACTTTTGGTGATAACTCAAAGGGTAAGGTGGTTGTCCTTGGTAAGGTGGCCATGTCACATGAAAGCTCCATCCAAATGTTATGCACGTTGAATCTCTTGGCTGTAATTTACTTTCCGTGTGTAGACTAGCTGACTTTGGTTTCCATGTCGTATTTACTGAAGTAGGTTGCTAAGTGTTTCGAAGAGATAATCATAATATGGTCTTTACCGGTATATGTAGAGGTGATTTATACATTGTTGATTTCACTAAAAAGGCTCAACCTAGAACTTGCTTAATTGCTAAATCTTCTAAAGGTTGGTTATGGCATAGAAAGTTAGGACATGTGGGCATGAGAAATCTTGATAAGCTTATTAAAGGTGATCAAATCCTTGGAGTGAAAGATGTTATATTTGACAAGGATAGATTGTGAAGATCTTATCAAGCAGGAAAACAGGTTGGAGGAAGCCACACCATGAAGAACATCATGACCATGAGAAGACCGCTCGAGCTGCTTTATATGGATCTTTTTGGTCCAAACGCCTATAAAAGTCTCGTTGGAAATTCATTTGGTTTAGTCATAGTCGATGATTTTTCAAGATTTACGTGGGTGTTCTTTCTTGATGATAAATCTCAGGTCCAAAAGATCTTCAAGAACTTCGCAAGGAAGGGCCAAAATCAATTTGAAGTGAAGATCAAGAAGGTTCGGAGCGACAACGGAACAGAGTTCAAGAACGCAAATGTGGATACCTTTCTTGACGAAGAAGGGATTTCACATGACACTGGTACGCGTTGGTACTATACAAACAATTTTTAATGTCTTTCCACGACGACATTTGGAACTGTCGCCTAGTGAGTGACAGCGATAGGGGGGTCCTTCCCACACGACCCAGAAACCATCGGGGATAGGGACGCTACAGTACTCCTACTCGTCTGTGCTCGCATTCCCATCGCAGTCGGTATTCTGTGGTGCTACGTTTATGATGCGCGGCCCATCACAAATGATTCACCATTATAGAACGTGTATGATAAGCATACAATGGCACACATTAGCTTTTCCCAAACCGTATGCGATAACTAATTAAGAAGATTAGATAATCATCATACGAGTGTCGGACAGGGATTACGAAACGTCGGACCATCATAACATCGTCGTACACGACAACTATCACACACGCTATTCTATGGTGCAACGTTTACGATGCATACTTCATAAGAAACAGTTCATGGTTGTGAATCGTGTACGATAAGGCAACTAACACAAACGTTTAGTTTGCCCGCACCATTTGTGATATTGTCTGACATCGCACATGCTTTGCAAATAGAAACTGTGTGCATGCTTGCACATGTTTCCTGTCTATGGACCGTCCCGGATTATGGTGTATATCGCAAACATTTGTGTTTTACCAACCGTGTGTGCCGTAACGACCTGGAGAGCGTAATTTCACCGTAATTTAATTGCTACTATTTCAAATTGTACCGGATTTGAATTTGAATTTGAATGTATGCTACAGCTTTATTCATAACCATCTGGTTCAAACAAACAATGTATTATTTGATTCATAGGTACATATGTTCAAGAATTACATAAGAACCAAATAAAGAATGATGAACCACAGTTGTATACTTGTACTATTAAAGACGGTAAAGAAAGAGGGGAAATACATTCTGGTTGCTGAACAAGCTGAAGCGGAATGCCCATATTGTGCCCTCCTCCATGCAGAAGGCACACACGACTCTAGTACAACCCCTTGTGATAGCCGACCGCCCATCCTTCATGGTCTTTATGAAAACATTCAGATAATCATCGTGTTCTGGCAGAAATACTTTAACCTTTGCATGCCCACCAATCATGTAGTTTCAGATGTAATCTTGAGTAAACTGCTTTGGCAAGCACTGCAAAGGAAAAATATTCAGACATTGTCATCTAACACAACTCATTATGGGCAGTAAAAAGATGGTTGCAGAGTTCTTACTTACCATCCTATAGTTCGTTGTTGTCTTGGATAAAGTGTAAAAAATAGTTTAATTGCAATCTTTGGACACATTTTACTAACAATCTTTATCAGCTTCCTCACTTGATGCTGGTTCATCGATATCTCATTGCCCCATACGCAAAAAGGGTCGAAGCGCGGATCTTTACCAATGACATATGTACCTAAAAGCACCAAGTTAATATTAGAAGCTAAACAGCAATTGCACTATGATGTAGTACAAAACTGTTTTATAATATCTTATAACATCCAATTTACTCACATATTATACGAATTAACATCTTATATTATGGGCTGGAAGGAGTTTAGTGCATTCTTACAAATTATCGGTTGATTAAATGCTGTTGTATCCATGGGTTACAGTTAGTTTGAGCTAGTTCGGGCTCAAATAGCCCTAAAGTATATCTAAACATGAGGACTTGTTTGAGCTAGTTGCATCTATAACCCACCCAAAAAAACTATCCAACCCAAGAGGTGCTAACTGGAGCTAGTTCTCCTAGTGCATTTATTATCAATCTAACCCTGCCATCCAAACAACTCTTTGGATGGAGTTAGTTTAGGGTTAGTCATGTGCTAGAAACTAACTCTAACCTCTAGCTAAGTTGAGTATCCAAAGAGGGCTATGTTGTTGTTTTTTTTATGCTGCTTCTCTTGTATGTATATCTAGACATCATCAGAACATTAATGTAACACTTTTCCTTGTTGCTATGTAGCCTAGGATTGCATATGTAGACATTAAGTACAGTGCATGTTGCTATGTAGCCTCAGATATATTACATATGGCCCTAGTTAACCTAACGATAAATGGGTTGTAGATATATTCAATTAAAAGTCCGATTCACCGATTAGTCCCTTATCAGCTCCCGGCCTATATGGTACCAACTACCGATATCCTGAATAGCGAGCATATATAAGCCATGGGATGAAACTAACCTCGATGGGAAACATTAGTTGTTCCAAAAATTGTCCTGTGTAGGTACATTGAGAAGCATGTTAAGCACAACATGCTAAACATCAACCAAAATTATCCATGGCAGACAAAATAATCTCCAAAAGCTAGCTTCAGTGTGCAGGTTTAAGCACTCTATTGAAGCAAAACAAGTGGAAAGGTGTGTTAACTGCAACAGAGCTAACATTTAACAACAAGCAAACATAGTCATTCAGCCTGATATTGTGTCGATCTAAGTACACTGGTTATTGTTAAAAATGGAAAGGCGTGTTAACTACAAGATGCATCAACCAAATGTAGTCACTCATAGTGGTATTATTGAAACTGGTACTGATGAAATTGAACTGCACAGTTCATACTTGCACATATAAACATCACGTTGTGAATACCTGGAATAAACAAGGCATACTATGAACAACCAAAGATAGCATTTGAAACTAGAAATATGCTAACTACAAACAACCAAACAATCCAAAAACTTTAAAAGAGGCATATGCTAGCTATAACAGGCTTAACAGCAAGAAAATATATGCATTCCTATCGGTATGTTTAAAATTGGATTGATAAAATGTACTGCATAGTAAATAATTGCACATATAGAGCATCACATTGTGAACAACTAAAATAAACAAGGCATACTGCAAACAACCAGATATAGCAATTAAAACTAGACATATTCTCACTACACTACAAAAGGGACTCCACAAAACAAATCATGGGTTTCCCCCTGTGAAGAGGCACAGCAAAACAAATCATGGGGTTCCTCACTTGTCACAAATGGGCTCATTCCCATGGGAAGAGCACAACCCTGGATGCACTCCATGTTGTCACAGATGGGCTCCTTCCCCTTGGAAGAGCACATCTGTAGGGTGCCCTCCCTGATGTTGCAGACGGCCGCTTTCCTCTAAGAGCAGATGGGCTCTTTCCCCTTGGAAGAGCCGGAGAGGGTGCCCTCCTCGTGGTAACTGTCGATGAGGTCTGACTTGGAAGCTGTGGATCCCAAGCCAGCATCGCAGAACATGTCTGTCATAAATGACAAAAGGGGATCGATGGCGATGTAGGATGGAAAATTGTTGACAGCGAGCCAAAGGAGATCAGCAGCGGGGCCATGGATGAGATCAACGGCGGTTGAACCCAAGGGGTTGGGGTGGGCCACTTAACTTGTGACATAGCCTGCCTCAGGCCGTCGCTGTCGATGACCTTGATGTCGTAGCTAGCGGCTGAGACATGCCCGTATACTCTAGAGTGTTGCTTGAGTGCCTGCCACCAGTAATGGTCATCAGCTTCCTCGGCGACGTCAGGCAAAGAGACCGCGATACACCTCTTTTGGGCCAGTCGCTCCTCAAGCTCCATGGGAAGCATAGCCGGGCTTAGGCGGCGACGCTCTAGAGTGGGGGTGGGGATCTGTGGGAAAGGGGGTCTTTGGCAGGCGTCGTCTAAGAAACTCAGGGCGGCCTGGGTATGGAGATCGGTGGGTAACCTGGACGGGCAAACCGGCAGATGCTGACAATGGAGGCCTTGCAGCGGCGGTGACGGGGACCTTGCTAGGGTTTCGAGCGAGGGAGGGTGTGTGTGTGTGTGTGCGCACGCACGCCCGAGGAGGTTTTGGTGTGTGTGTGTGTGTGGAGGGGGCCGGGGTGTTTTAGGAAATGACGCGGGTACTAAAATTTTTACTACGCGGGAGTCAAACGCGGGAGTGAAATGCCGGGGCTATTGAAAATTTTGATGATGGTGCATCGCACACGATCCGGAGATATTTTCAAGGGATGCGGGCGGGATGGGAACAAGAAACAACACACACGGTCGAAACACAATAACCGTGTGTTATCAAACAGAAAAAAGTTGCAGGCGAGTAGATATTTTTGAGAGGGGAAGCCTCATGGAGCCCAATGCACACGGTTAGTTTGAGTGAACCGTGTCTGTTGCATCATCCGACTTGTCTAATGTTCATAAATTTGGTGAAAAATGACACGAGAGAGGGTCAGAACACGAACACACTTGCATGTGGACCAAATTTATGTATGAAAAGGGTGATTTGATTTTCAAATACCAAATGCAACTTCGATGTGGCACCTATCTCGCAAAGTGCACGGTATTTCTTGCCCCCACACCCCCTTGTGTGAGCACGAAGGGAATCCTAAGCTATGAATGCATGCCCCCTTCCCCCTAACCGAGGTTCACCTAGCAAAGTGCGAAGTAGCTAGCAGCCCCCTCCCTCGTGTCGGCACGAAGGGAACCCTAAGCTAAGAATGCATGCCCCCCAACTGATGTTCACCTAGAAAAGTGCAAAGTACCTAACATCCCCCCTCCCTCGTGTCGGTAGGAGGGAATCATAAGCAATGAATGCATGCCCCCCCCAAACGAGGTTCACCTAGCAAAGTGTGAAGTAGCTAGTAGCCCCCCCTCGTG
>NC_041390.1:55294643-55364541 GCF_002162155.2 Triticum dicoccoides | reverse complement strand
AAACTTTCAGTCGACGAGCCAGAGAGGCATATCTCATCAAGATGGATCGTAAAATGGGCCAAGAAAAATCCACCTTGGTCGTACAACCTCTCTCTTGTTGTTGGTCAAAGTGATGGTCGTCCATGCGACCCCGAATATGGGCTAGCTTGCCAATAATCACGCAAGTAGCTAGTCCCCGAAGACAACCACTGCATGCGTGTGGCCCAAACATATGTATGGAGAGGTGTGTTTTTGAGTAACAATGGAACAACTTTGATGTGGCACCATGATTTCAAACTAGAAATCCTCACAATAAGTGAGGGTTAGGTTGATGATGCATATGTATGTTACACCACACTTCAAGCCAACGATGGGGATTCATGCATGCATGCGTGCATAGTATATGCACTCAAACTTAATTAGGTCTGAATCTCACCATGACCTATACTACGATACCATGAACCAAATGAAGAATCCGCCATGGTAACCTATCTGGTTGTTGGTCAAGGTGATCATGGATGTCCACACGGGCCCACGAATATATAGGCTTGTCACCGATAACCACGGGAGGGAGTGTACCGTTCGAGGGCAACCACTACATGCATATGTATGGAGGTGATGCGTGCATGCATGTTTGAATACCATTTCACAACATTGACGTGGCGCGTGCGTCAAAAATCGACACTAGCTCCCCACACAGAGTGAGATCGGTTCATGACGTGTCGTTGTACTAGCCACTTCGACTCGTTGGGAGAGATTCATGCGTACAAATGCATGTGTGTGTGCTCAAACTGTATCATGCATGTCATCCCAGAGCATGACCTATATATATACCGTATTACAAGAAAAAAATATCCCCCTCCTAAGTCAAATTAACCTCTCTTGTTGTTAGGAAAAAAGTAGTGATGGACCAAGCGGGCCCACAGATGGAAAGCATCGATATCACCGATAACCGCTTAAGTGGGTGCGAGAGGACAACCACTACCACTTTGCCTATGGGCCAAACATATATATGTTGAATACCCAAAATGCACAACTTTGATGTGCCACATGCCTCAAAAACCATAAACCATGCACCCACACAGAGCGAGGTTCATGAGGCGTACTACTTATGATGGTCCCCTTTCCCCCTCTTCATCGCGTACTATATGCTCCTGCTGTAATATGTGCAACCCAAAAGAATCCTCATCGATGGTGAAATTAATTAACCTCTCCCTATGTAGATCAAAGTGATGCATACATGCATAGACGATGGCCTCATGGGCCCACAGATGGAAGTGTCACAGGTGAGTGTCCTAGCTAGGCTAACCACCGTGTGCATGCATGTGTCTCAAAGAGGTGTCGTGTGAGGTTTGAATAGCCAATTTCACAATTTTGATGTGGCACGTGCCTCGAAAACCGAAAAGTCTCGACATTGGGTGAGGTGTACTTGTTCATGGATGCGTACATATAGTATATATGGTAGTACCCTCCCACCTCTTCGACGCGTACTATATACCACCATAACACAAACAAAAAAGATTCTACCTTGCTAGTCAAATTATCCTCACTGCCGGCTGTTCGTCAAAGTGATGGACGACGACCTCACGGGCCCACAGAAAGCGTCACACGTGAGTATCGAGTGTCGTGTAGGACAACCATTGACTGCATGTGGCCAAAACATGTACGTATGAAAGGGTTGTGTAATGTTTTAAATAACAAATTCACGACTCTGATGTGGCACCGGCCCGCCTAACAAAACGGCCAACCCACACAGTGGCTCACAACTCGTAGTGTACTGCGAGCCACCCGCCACCCCCAGATGCACACACCCACAAACACACACTGCGAATCCACCGCAACTACGATGCATGTTAAATTAATTATCCCGCAGTGAACATATGTTACCAAAGGAGGGACATTTTAATTTCGACAAAAATCACAGAGATCATTAAGACGTTTTAGTACATTAATTGATTGATTTTCTACGGGTATAATGTGCAAAAATCAAATTTGAGCTACATGCACATGTGACAGTGCACATAAATAGATTGCAAAAACACACATGTCTCACTGGGTGCATGTTTACTCCCCATGCAACAAATTTCAAAAATTGAGAATCTTGATTTTTAAATTCTAGTAAATCTACTACTTATTTGAAGTTCATGAAACTTATCATGTTATCATATGGACACAAATACAAAGTGGCATCATACTTTTTTGTCAAATTTGAGACCAGTTTTGATGTAATCTTTATCTAATTACAAACGGGAAATCATTAATATTTGGGAACCAATATCCCAAACGGATTATTTATTCGAACAGTGAGTGTTATACCAACAATGGATACGTGCCATGCTTTGGTTAAGCAATAAAGCGGCAACATTAATCATCCAAATAGAAAAACAATATACATGCCACCGCGTGAACTGTGTGCCGTGCGAGCAGGCGTGAGTTGAAGGGACGCATGCGAGCAGTCTGCCTCGCAGGCAGACCGGGAGGCGTGCGTGCAGGTGTGTGAATTGACGGATGCGTGCTTGCTGCACAGTGTCATCGGGAGGCGTGCGAGTAGCTGTGTGAACCTTTGGTAGGCATGCCAGCAGTCCGGTGTGCAGGCTTACCGGGAGGTGAGCCATCGGTTTAACTGCCGTCCGCCTCTCTCCCACAACTCCCACAACTCCATATTAATGGTGTGCCCGCCCCCATCCTCGTCACACACACAATCCTCTCTCTCCGATTGCATCCTTGGTGCCGCTCATAGTCCTCAAAGCCTATCAGTGTATGAGGATACCGCTGAAGCGCCCCATCAGAGGGAGTGGCAACACCAGGGCTACTAAAGCACCGGACAACGACGTGAGATGGAGACAGAGGTTGACGTCACCGCCGGTGAGTTATCTCTACACCCTGACGTCGTCGAGCTTCCACAGCCGGAGGCAGTGTTCCACACCGACTCTGGTGACGACCTCGGCGACGACTCCGACGACCACTCCGATGACGACTCCAACGACGACGGAAAGCTGGTTAGTCATCTTTACCCATTTATGTGTCAAATAGATCGTAGGGTTTCTCTGGTTACTCCTGCCTCTCCCTTTTTGGAATAGAAATCCTATGGGTATGTTCTCCCAATCCATGAAATCTGAGTAAGTTTCGTTAGATCCGTGTAGTGTATTGATTGTTGAATGGTACAAGTGATAAGTGACTAGTTGTTTCATCTATGCAAATGATTTCTGCTAGTAATCCGACGGGGGTTGGTGTTCATATTAATAGTTCCTAGCGAGGACTTGACAATTGATTTTGAATGACCTACATATGTTTGTGCCATTATTTTCTCCAAGATTGGTCTATACATAGACAACTGTGCTTAAAAATTGAACCATAATCTCTGGATATGTATAAATAAATAGCCATAAATTCCTAATCCTACTTCACGACATGTAATCATTGATATGATGCCAAATTTGTTTTACTATTTGTATAGGTGCTGCCTGATGATGTGGACAACAAGGATGAAGATGGCCAGAGGAGGTACAGGAGGCAAATCCCGAGGAAGCTTTATGCGGGAATGCATAACAAGCGTATTAGGACCTGGAATGGCGGCTATGGATACCCATTTTGCAACCACAAGCTTCATGACGCATATCTAAGTGTTCTAGCGCATGCAAGAGGACGGACCATTGGCTCCTTGAAGCAGAAGTATTCTCACAGGATGGCGCACGATGCGTACGCCGAGTACCTGGAGAAACTTCAGGATCATGCCGGCATGTGAGATGAGATGTGGGATCGAACTATGCGCGCTTGAGTATGCTTAATGACGGTTGAACTGTGTACTTATGGTTGAACTATGCTTGTGTACGCGTATGCTTAGTATCTATGTCTGAGTATTTTTAATCTATGTTTACTTATGTCTAATGGTGGGATATGGATGCAATCAGTCCGGTTGATGGAAGCTACCTCCGTCTTGGTTTACTGGTCCCCTTTGTAATTTGTGCTAAATTTTGACCAAAGGTTTAACTGACAAAATGTTAGTGCAGGTCAGCAAAGATTATATCGTTGGATGGGTATTTGAGCATAGTGTTCAATGATATAATTTTTGGTGACATGCAGAAACATTTCTTAGTTAAATATTTGGTCAAAATTTGGTATAAATTACAAAGGGACCAATAAACCATGACAAAGGTAGTACGTCAATCACACACGGTTCCCAAAATTGGAACCATGTGCAATGACTTTCATTTTGCGTGTTGCGCCAATCACACATGGTTGGCTCTAGCAAACCGTTGCCTCCAAAATTCTTTCTGGGACAGAAAATCCTCACCACCCAATTCAAAAAAAAAAAGAAAATCCTCACTATCCCCAAGTCACAAAAACCCACATCCCTCCCACTACCCCCTCCGGTCCCCATTCACACCTTCACAAGCTCCTCCGCATCTATGCATGGCACCGCCTATCACCGCCTGCCGCCACTGCCAGGCTTCCAGCAAAGCCCACCGCATTTCGCCACTTCCACTTGCCACCGCCTATCGCCATCGACTTTCTCGACGCTGCTCGCGGTCGACCCAGCTCCACTCGGTTGGGGAATCTGCCGAACTGAGGGTTCTTTGTCATGGACAACAAGGTAACTAATTTAATGAGATAATATCTCATCTCTTATCCAAGTTCATTTGCCTCCTTTAATCACCTAGTCGAAATCGCCATGAATTCATTTTTATTCGAGCCAATTTGAGGGTTTTCTTCCGTTCATAGAGTGTACAGTGCACAAACACATCAGGACCTTGCGGCCTCCGCCAGACATTCCATCTCACCATACTAGATGACTTGAGGATGTCCGCTGTATGTTTAGTCTCACCCTAAATCGGCTGGCATGGCCTACTTTCCTGAACATATTCTAAATATTACTACATTTGGATAAAAGGTGCCACATGCACCATATACGTCAAAGGGGATTTCCCCCATCTTCTTTCTATATTAGGCAAATTAATGATGTATTGTTCTTTCGATTACTCTCATATTTCCATGACATCATGTTTACCTTATCTATTTAATTATATATTTTTGTCCTTCGATTTCAACTGCTGTACAGTTCTTTCAATTTGGGCCCACATTTGCATGTTACCATATTTTCGTTAACAATCCTACCATTTTCTGCAGCACGTCCCTTGCTATGCAACAGAATCTGTAGTGCACAATCTTTCCCTTTACAGAAATCAAGACTGCAGGGATGTCATGCTGCACACAAACCATGGATTTACAATCGTTGCTACTGTAAGACTTGATGAACGTGGTGACTCCTATTTTGGCACTGGCTTTTGGAAAGAAATTTCTAAGTTTTATGAACTGAAAGCTGACACTATAATTGCACTGCACATAAAAGGGCCTGGTCATGAGATATATGGTAAATTCCCCGACGATATCATCCGTCCAGACTTTGTTCGAAGTATGTTTTCTTTTCAACTATTTGCATGTTGACTTACCCAGCAATATCAAATGAATTGTGTAGTATCTAAGCAACCAGCTGTTATTCCCTTTTCTTACTATATTCCTAGCTAATAACTTCTAGTTACCAATATACTTTTCTATTGCCCTGTTTTAATTAAATATTCCCTTTACTCCCATTTCTATCAGAAAGCGCCGCTGACAAGGAGACTTTGGAGGTGGAGAACGGGGCTGCCAACAAGTGGAGGCGGGGCGAGCTAGAACCGCAAGCGACTCCAACAGGCCTAGACTTCATCAGCAGCCTCCCCGATGATATGTTCACAGTCATCATCTCCCTCCTCCCAATCAAATATGAGGCACGGACGAATGTCCTTTCCCGGCGGTGGCGCCCCCTATGGAACTCCATCCCTCTCGACCTCATCGACACCCACAAGCTCTGCCATGGCTATCGCAAAAGTTTGGATGTGTTCTCCAAGGTCCTTGGCAGTCACCTTGGCACAACTAGAGCCCTTAGAATGGGCAATTTCCGTTCCAATGGCAAGGACCAAGCCAAGCTTGATGACTGGTTCCAATCCCTGATGACGCACAGGTATAGGGGGTCAATTGTAGCTCTTTTCAATAAGTAAGAGTGTCAAACCCAACGAGGAGCGGAAGGAAATGAGAAGTAGTTTTCAGTAAGGTATTGTCTGCAAGTGCAAATTGTAAGTAGCGAGTACTTTGGTAGCGAGGAAATCTGTAACGAGCAAGTAACCATAATTGTAACAAGTATGCAGCAAGGTAGCCCAATCCTTTTGAGTCAAAGGATAGGTAAAAACGGTCTCTTATGATAAGCAAAGCATTCTTGAGGGTACACTGGAATTTCATCTAGTCACTTTCATCATGTTGGTTTGATTTGTGTTCACTACTTTGATAATTTCATATGTGGGTGGACTGGTGCTTAGGTGTTGTTCTTACTTGAACAAGCCTCCTACTTATGATTAACCCTCATGCAAGCATCCGCAACTACAAGAAAAGTACTAAGGATAAATCCTAACCATAGCATTAAACTCTAGGATCCAGTCGGTCCCTTATGGAATAGTGCATAAACCGAGGTTTAAGTTTCTGTCACTCTCGCAACCCACCATCTATTTAATACTCCAAAATGCATTCCCTTAGGCCCAAATATGGTGAAGTGTCATGTAGTCGACGTTCACATGACACCACTAAGGGAATCACAACATACATACTATCAAAATATCGAACACATATCAAATTCACATGATTACTTGCAACATGATTTATCCCGTGACACCAAGAACAAAAGTAACTACTCACAATAAACAAACATGCTCATGATCAGAGGGGTATTAATATGCATAATGGATCTGAACATATAATCTGCCACAAAATAAACCATATAATAATCAACTACAAGTTGTAATCAACAATACTAGCCACCCCTAGCAACAATCTATAGTTCCGGTAATAAGATTGAATACAAGAGATGAACTAGGGTTTGAGATGAGATGGTGCTGGTGAAGATGTTGATGCAGATTAACCTCCTCAAGATGGGAGAGTTGTTGGTGAATCATGATTTGGGTCAATAGTTGGGTTTGCCCGGCTCCTATGTTTTGGTGCCTTACGTTCCGCTATATCGGCTAAGGTAGCACTAGGAGACCTACTGTGATTGTGCCCCAGTTGAGCTGGGCTGAGCACCTCAGTAGAGAAAGCTAAAACTGACTATCATGATGAGGCGAGAGACCGGTCACTGTTCGAGAGGTTTTTTGAGTCCTTAAAGACTTATGCCTCTTCGAGCGAGGAACTGGCTTTGTCCGGCCAAGGCGTGGATAGCGCCCCGAACTCGGTCTTACGAATACTAGGGGCTTCGCCGAAATTTAAAATTACAGAGTTCTATGGCTAAGTGAGAGTGTTCAAGCATTATAGTTCCCCCGGCAGAATCACTCCGCCGGAGGGCGAAAGTGCTCTTGCGCAAGTTCCGCCTCGAGACGGCGGGGCTCTGTCCCAAAAGTATTATTCTTGTTTTTTCTAGGTCAAAACCACTTATATACCAGAAGATGGGCATCAAAGGTGGGCCGAGGAGGCGACAACCCACCAGGGCGCGCCAGGGGGGCCTGGCGCGCCCAGGTGGGTTGTGCCCACCTGGTGGGCCCCCTCTGGTACTTATTGGCTGCAATATTTCTTATATATACCTTAAAAAATCTCCATGAAGTTTCAGCTCATTTGGAGTTGTGCAGAATAGGTGGCCTGACATAGATTTTTCAGGTCCAAATTTCCAGCTGTCGGAATTCTCCCTCTTTGTGTGTACCTTGCAAATTATGAGAGAAAAGGCATTCTAATTACTCCAAAGAGCATTATTATGGAAAAAAACATTGTTAATAATAGTAAGAAAACATGATGCAAAATGGACGTATCAACTCCCCCAAGCTTAGACCTCGCTTGTCCTCAAGCGAAAACCGAAATCGAAAAACATGTCCACATGCTTTGAGAGAGAGAGAGAGGTGTCGATAAAAACAAAATACGGACATAAAAGCATCATCTTGATTATTATAACAGCAACCAATTTTGAACACATGACTTTTATCATATGCTTCCTATGAATAAGTAATAGTTCATCACACAATCGAAGTATAAAGCAAAAACTTTATTAGGAATCAACAAACTATACTCGCAGTCAACTTTCAACTACAATTCATCATCTTTTCAGGAAGGGTCACATGTCGGAGCCTTTAGGCAAGTCCACATACTCAACCATCATATAGTCTTCTATGATTTCTAACACTCACCTTGTACCCATGAGCAAAACGTTTCAACCAGACACATAGAAAGATAGGGGCTTATAGTTTCGCCTCCCAACATACTCACCTCAAGGGTGATGTCAACAATAATAACTCATGCTATCTATATCCAACTGGACATATGTGCCTAGATGTTTCCTCACCACATGATGCTTGCCAAAAGAGAAAAATAAAAGGAATAGAAGGAGAACTTTGACTCTTTGCATAAAAGTTAATACATACAAGTAAAAGATAGGCCCTTCGCAGAGGGAAGCAGAGGTTAAGATGCGCTTATTTGTTTGCATGCTCAACACCTTAGTGCAAAAGAACGTCATGTTACATTGCCCCTTAAGATGACAACCTTTATTATGTAGTATGTCACTTTATTCGTTGTCATCCAAGTTCATGCAACGCTTAATTTTCTCTAACACTAAAAGATCTCGCATATTTAGAAGCAATTTTTTATTGCCTTTTTGCACCGATGACAACTTACTTGACGGATCTTGTTCAATACCTACGTAGGTATGGTGGACACTTGAAAAAGATTTGGATTAAGGGTTTTTGGATGCACAAGTAGTATCTCTACTTGGTGCGGAATTTTTGGCTAGCAAAGATAGGGGACAAGCACCACATGTCGAAGGATATATGACAATATGACTTCTATGTGAATATAAACATACATAAACCATTACTGTCTTCCTTGTCCAACGTCAACAATTTTGGCATATAATATTTTGATGAGGGCTCACAATCACAAAAGATTTCTAGGATAGTATATATATATATATATATGTGAATCTCCCCCTCCCTTATTTTTTTTTCATGAATTGCATCACTGACCAATGCTATGTTTGTCAATCTCTAATAAAAATTTCTTACTTATACTTTTCCTTAGGATTTTTGTATTCGTGCCCCTAGTTGGGTCACGCTTGACTGATTTGCCCCTATTTTTTCAACAATTGTGGTTTTGCCCAGCTCACTTCACTCGCCTTGTGTTTTTGCCCTTCCGGGGCGGTTCCGACTAGTGAGCAGTCACCACGTGGCGAACCGTGATTGGTCAGAACCGCCCCGGAAGGGCAAAAACACAAGGCGAGTGAAGTGAGCTGGGCAAAACCGAATTGTTGAAAAAATAGGGGCAAATCAGTCGAGCATGACCCAACTAGGGGCACGAATACAATTGTTCCTTTTCCTTATGTGGTGCTATCACCTACGATAGGATTAGTATATGATCTTATTGATCCATTTACTTTCTTTTATTTGCTTCCTTCCTCTTTTTCTTTTCTTTATTTGCAACATGAAAGTAAAGAAAGCAAAAAATCCAACTAGACTTTATTATATAACTTGCACACGATAACAATGATAGATCACTAAGCAAACTCTCAGAGAAGAAAAGATCGAACCAAACTTTATTCATCTAAGCAAAAGATTGAGCTAAGGTAAGTAACATCAAAAAGAAAGTGGGATGATATGATACCGGGGCACCTCCCCCAAGCTTGGCGAAAGCCAAGGGGGATGCCCATACCCGTTACTCAGGTCTCCTCTGGTGGTGTCCATAGGACCCTCCCTCTTCGTCTCGATCTTCATTAGCCAAACATCTTCTTCCATGTGGTTGGAGGAGCAGGAAGAGATGATGCCTAGCTTGATAAATCTGACCAGAAACAACAAGAAAAGAGAACATAGGATTTTCTCCATGATACGGTGGTTAACAAGTTAGGGAAGTATATATAGAATTTTTTATCTTGGAGGACAAGCATACAGAAGAGAAATGGAGTACGGGAGGTGTCACAGGTGGGCACAACCCACCTGGGCGTGCCAGGCATGCCTGGCGCGCCCTGGGGTCTTGTGCCAACCAGGGGACGCTTCCTGGAAGTTTCTTTATTTCCATAATTTTAAAATATTCCAAAACTAATGAAAAATATTTTTGCAGATTTTTCGGAGTCCGTTTGCTTACCATACTACATACCTCCTTATTTTGATGATTCTGAAGTGTTCCGGAAGGACTCTTTTATGTATTCTTTTGGTGTCAAAGTTTCGATAATATTTCTTTCAACATTAATAGGTGTACCTGAGATATAATGCTTTGTTTGCTCGGCATTGACAACCTTCGGGTTAGTACCTTCAGAATTATTTATTTTGTTGGCACCGGACCGGTAAACCTCCTCGATGACATATGGGCCTTCCCATTTCGAGAGGATTTTCCCTGCAAAAAATCTAAAACGAGAGTTGTACAAAAGAACATATTCTTCGACTTTAAACTCACGCTTTTGGATTCTTTTGTCATGACATCTTTTAACTTTTTCTTTGAATAAATTTGCATTCTCATATGCTTGGGGTTCTCCATTCATCTAATGAGCTTATATCAAATAACCTCTTTTCACCAGCAAGTTTGAAATCATAATTGAGTTCTTTCACTTCCCAGTATGCTTTATGTTCTAACTCAAGAGGCAAATGAAAAGCCTTTCCATAAACCATTTTATAAGGAGATAAGCGGTCCGGCGAGTGCAGCTCCAGGCGGCGGTGATTCGGTGACGAGGTCCAGCCCGTCGAGGTGGCGGGCCGTGACAGAGGCGGGATGGAGCATGCGGTGGGGCGCCGGAGATAGTGCGGTGTCGGGGCGAGGTGGCGCCGATGATCCGGCGACGGCGCACAATGGTTGGGGTGAAGCAGTCGGGGCTCGCTGCCCCGGTCCAGACAAGGGATGGGAGAGAGGCGGGAGGGATCGAGGGGAGTGGGGGGAGAATCGTGGGGCGAGTGGGGTTGGGCTAGGGTTAGGTCAGGGGGAGCCGGGCCATATAGGCCAGGGAGGGGTGTCGGGAGTGGGCCGTCCTGACTGGTGGCCAGGTTGGCCGTGGCCCATTAGGGGGGTCTTAATCCCTTTTCTTTCAAAAACTTTTTTCTTTTATTTACTTTTTGAGCATTTAATCATTTTGTAAAAAGATGATTTCTATACTAATATTACTAGTTGATTGTTTGCAACAACTTGAACATTTTTGTTTGCATGTTTGATAAATTTGAATCTTGACTTTAATTTGGATTTGAAATTTCAGTGATCTTTGAAAGCCAGTGAGGATTAGCAATAGTAAGAGCGATGACATGGCATCATTAGTAGGGGATCACTATAGCTTAATTACCCGGGTGTTATAAGTCTCCTCCACTGCAAGAAATCTCGTCCCGAGATGTAGGAGCTAGAAGGAAACAAAGAGGGGTATTCGTCACGCAGGCGATCCTCGCGTTCCCAAGTGGCTTAGTCTTCAGAGTGGCGCGACCATTGGACCTTGAGGAACTTGATTGCGTTCTGACGTGTGCGGTGTTCAGCTTGGTCGAGAATGCGGACCGGATGCTCTTTATATGAAAGGTCCTATTGTAACTCGAGCACTTCATGATCCACTACTCGGATTGGGTCCTTGAAGCAGCAGTGGAGCTGTGACATGTGGAACACATCGTGGACCTGAGAAAGGTTCGATGGAAGCTCCAACTGGTATGCCACTTTTCCACGCCTTTTGAGAATAGTGAATTGACCAATATAGTGAGGAGCTAGCTTGCCCTTTATCCCGAAGCGGTGAGCACCCTTCATTGGTGTGACCCAAAGATAAGCCTTTTCGCCAGGTTGAAAGACCATGTCGGTCATACTGACTTTTATGACTTGACTGAGCAGTTTCGAGATTCTCGCGAATGACGCGGACTTGTTCTTCGCCGTTTTGGATAATATCCAGACCGAAGAGTGGACGTTCCCTGGTTTCTGACCAGTTCAGAGGGGTTCGGCACTTTCGTCCATATAACACTTCGAAGGGAGCCATCTTCAGACTAGCTTGATAGCTATTGTTGTAGGAGAATTCAGCATACGGGAGGGGTTCCTCCCATTTCTTGCCGAAGGAAACAACACAAGCTCGAAGCATGTCTTTGAGAACTTGATTGACGCATTCAACTTGTCCCTGCAACTTAGGGTGAAAAGCAGTACTGAAAGACAGATGAGTTCCCATAGTGAGGGAGTCCTGGATTAGGGGGTGTTCGGGTAGCTGGACTATACCTTCAGCCGGACTCCAGGACTATGAAGATACAAGATTGAAGACGTCGTCCCGTGTCCGAATGGGACTTTCCTTGGCATGGAAGGCAAGCTTGGCGATGCGGATATTCAAGATCTCCTACCATTGTAACCGACTTTGTGTAACCCTAACCCTCTCCGGTGTCTATATAAACCGGAGGGTTTTAGTCCATAGGACAACTTCATCATACAACAATCATACCATAGGCTAGCTTCTAGGGTTTAGCCTCCTTGATCTCGTGGTCGATCTACTCTTGTACTACCCATATCATCAATATTAATCAAGAAGGACGTAGGGTTTTACCTCCACCAAGAGGGCCCAAACCTGGGTAAAACATTGTGTCCCTCGTCTCCTGTTACCATCCGCCTAGACGCACAGTTCGGGACCCCCTACCCGAGATCCGTCGGTTTTGACACCGACATTGGTGCTTTCATGAGTTCCTCTGTGTCATCACTTTTAGGCCCGATGGCTCCTTCGATCATCAACAACGATGCAGTCCAAGGTGAGACTTTTCTCCCCGGATAGATCTTCGTCTTCGGCGGCTTCGCACTGCGGGCCAATTCGCTTGGCCACCTTGAGCAGATCGAAAGCTACGCCCCTGGCCATCAGGTCAGGTTTGGAAGCCTAAACTACACGGCTGACATCCGCGGGGACTTGATCTTCGACGGATTCGAGCCATAGCCAAGCGCGCCGCACTGTCTCGATGGGCATGATATAGCTCTGCCGCCGAACAACACCTTGGAGGCCGCACGCGCATCGGTTCCGACCATTGATTCGGAGCCTATTGCGTCGATCGAGGATCAGCAGTTGGACGCTGCCTCAAGGGCTGCAATCTCAGAGGCGATCGAGCCGAACTCCAGCCCCGCACCCCGCATGGCCCGTGACTCCGAGGAGCCGGATTCCTCTCCCAACTCCGAGCCCCCGCGCCCCTACCGATCGAATCCGATTGGGCGCTGATAATGGAGTTCACCGCCGCGGACATCTTTCAGCACTCGCCCTTCTGCGACATCCTGAATTCTCTAGAGTCTCTCTCTTTATCAGGAGAGCCCTGGCCAGACTACGATCAGCAAGGTTGGGATACGGACGATGAAGAAATTCAAAACCCACCCACCACCCACTTCATAGCCACTGTCGACGAGTTAACCGACATGCTTGGCTTTGACTCCGAAGACATCGACGGCATGGACGACGATGCAGGAGACGAACAAGAACCAGCACCTGTAGGGCGCTGGAAGGCTACCTCGTCATATGACATATATATGGTGGACAGTCCAAAGGATGGAGATGGCGATGGAACAGCGGGGGACGATAACTCTAAGAAACAGCCCAAGCGCTGGCGTCAGCGGCGCCGCTCTAAATCCCGCCAAAGCAAAAACGGTGATTCCGGCACGGGAGATAATACTACTCCGGATAGCACCGAAGAACACCCCCTCCAGCAAGATTCAGCACAGGAGGACAGAGAAGCCAGCCCTCACGAGAGGGCGGCGGACCAAGAGGTTGAGGACGATAATTATACATCTCCCTCCGAAGACGAGGCAAGCCTCAACGACGACGAGTTCGTCATGCCAGAGGATCTCGCCGAACAAGAGCGTTTTAAACGCAGGCTTATGGCCACGGCAAGCAGCCTCAAGAAAAAGCAGCAACAGCTTAGAGCTGATCAGGATTTGCTAGCTGACAGATGGACTGAAGTCCTTGCGGCCGAAGAGTATGAACTCGAACGCCCCTCCAAGAGTTACCCAAAGCGCAGGCTGCTACCCCGACTAGAGGAGGAAGCACCTACATCACCAGCGCATGACATGGCCGACCGGCCACCTCGTGGCCGCGATAGAGAGGCCTCTTGGCCCTCCACTCAAGCCATGCCCCGACGCCGCGTCAAGCATACTAAGGCACGGGAACATGCGCCCGACCTACGCGACATACTGGAGGACAAGGAAAGGCAAACAAGATCGATCTACGGATCGCGCAGGCGCCCCACGGCACGTGACGGTGATCGTCACTCTGGATGCAATAAACTCGGCCGAGCCGAACTCAACAGACAAAGCTCCTTCATGCTGCGTCGTGATATAGCCCAATACAGAGGCGCCGCACACCCCCTATGCTTCACTGATGAAGTAATGGATCATAAGATCCCTGAGGGCTTCAAACCCGTAAACATTGAATCGTACGATGGCACAACAGATCCTGCGGTATGGATCGAGGATTATCTCCTTCATATCCACATGGCCCGCGGTGATGATCTACACGCCATCAAATACCTCCCACACAAACTTAAGGGACCGGCCCGGCATTGGCTTAACAGCTTGCCAGCAGACTCAATCTGTTCTTGGGAGGACCTGGAAGCCGCATTCCTTGACAACTTCCAGGGCACCTATGTGCGACCACCGGACGCCGATGACCTGAGCCACATAATTCAGTAGCCAGAGGAATCTTCCAGGCAATTCTGGACACGATTCCTAACAAAGAAAAACCAGATAGTCGACTGTCCGGATGCAGAGGCCTTAGCAGCCTTCAAGCATAATATCCATGACGAGTGGCTTGCACGGCACCTGGGACAGGAAAAGCCGAAATCTATGGCAGCCCTCACGACACTCATGACCCGCTTTTGTGCGGGAGAAGACAGCTGGCTAGCTCGCAGCAACAACTTAACCAAGAACCCTGGTAATCCGAATACCAAGGACAAAAGTGACAGGTCGCGTCGGAACAAACAAAAGCACCGCGTTAACAGCGACAACAACGAGGATACGACAGTTAATGCCGTATTCCGAGGCTACAAATCCGGTCAACGGAAAAAGCCATTCAAAAGAAATACTCATGGCCCGTCCAGTTTGGACCGAATACTCGACCGCTTGTGCCAGATACATGGCACCCCCGAAAAGCCAGCCAATCACACCAACAGGGATTGTTGGGTGTTCAAGCAGGCAGGCAAGTTAAGAGCCGAAAAGAAAGACAAGGGGCTGCATAGCGACAACGAGGAGGAGCCCAGGCTGCCAAACAACAGTGGACAGAAGGGATTTCCCCCGCAAGTGCGGACGGTGAACATGATATACGCAACCCACATCCCCAAGAGGGACCGGAAGCGTGCGTTGCGGGACATATATGCGATGGAGCCAGTCGCCCCAAAGTTCAACCCATGGTCCTCCTGCCCGATCACCTTTGATCGAAGGGACCACGCCACTAGCATCCATCACGGCGGCTTCGCCGCATTGGTTCTAGACCCAATCATTGACGGATTTCATCTCACAAGTGTCCCATGGACGGCGGCAGCAGACTGAACCTGCTTTACCAGGATACAGTGCGAAAAATGGGCATAGATCCCTCGAGGATCAAGCCCACCAAAACGACCTTTAAAGGTGTCATACCAGGTGTAGAAGCCAACTGTACAGGCTCAGTCACACTGGAAGTGGTCTTCGGATCTCCGGATAACTTCTAAAGCGAGGAGTTAATCTTCGACATAGTCCCGTTCCGTAGTGGCTATCACGCACTGCTCGGGCGAACCGCATTCGCAAAATTCAATGTGGTACCGCACTATGCATACCTCAAGCTCAAGATGCCAGGCCCTAGAGGAGTAATCATGGTCAATGGGAACACTGAACGCTCCCTCCGAACGGAGGAACACACGGCAGCGCTCGCAGCAGAAGTACAAAGCAGCCTCTCTAGGCAGTTCTCCATTTCGGCCTTTAAAAAGCCGGACACTGTCAAGCACGCCCGGAGTACCCTACAACAAGACTGCCTGGCACGTTCCGAGCTAGCATAGCAATGCGGCCCCAACCCTAGCCCTCGCGATATAGCGAAACCAGTGCTTCGTGTACATAACTACGCTCTTGAAATACCATGGCCACAGGGGAAGGGGCACTATCACGGCACGCTCGAAATATAGCTTAAACCGCACCAGGGGCTGCCAGATTCCTTTTTTTCTTTTTTTTCCTCTTACTCTCAGGACTCCATACTTCGGATGACCCGTTCAGCAATTCAACTGCCGCACAAACGATGCAAGATCCAGGAAAGCAGACAAGCCACGCCGCATTATGGAACTCCCAAGTGGTCTCTATTCCGAGAAGTATACCTGTTTTTGAATACAATTCCGCGACCTGCCCCTGGCCAGGACATGTTAAATAGTCCAATCTCTTTTGCTTATCACACTATTTGTATCGTTCTGCTTTCATAGCAGCCTTTCTATAAACAATGCATAGCTCTTTGTCTATTTTTTGCATTATCCTCTTTTTTATATATATGTTTATTAATAACATGTTGCATCCGTACACTGTGGTACGGCAAAAATATGCCAGGGGCTTCAGTACCCATCAATATGGCGTGAGAAGTCCGTACACTTTCACGAGTGCGGCACCCCGAACTTATAGCACTATATGCATCGGCTCTGAATCATGATTTGGGTCAATAGTTGGGTTTGCCCGGCTCCTATGTTTTGGTGCCTTACGTTCCGCTATATCGGCTAAGGTAGCACAAGGAGAACTACTGCGATTGTGCCCCAGTTGAGCTGGGCTGAGCACCTCAGTAGAGAAAGCTAAAACTGACTGTCATGATGAGGCAAGGGACCGGTCACTGTTCGAGAGGTTTTTCAAGTCCTTAAAGACTTATGCCGCTTTGAGCGAGGAACCGGCTTTGTCCGGCCAAGGCGTGGATAGCACCCCGAACTCGGTCTTCCGAATACTAGGGGCTTCACTGAAATTTAAAATTATAGAGTTCTATGGCTAAGTGAGAGTGTTCAAGCATTATAGTCCGATTGCCTTGTTCGTTGTGCTGAGCGCCTCCCTCGATGGACCCAATCATGGGAAAAAGAGCGCTTAGGTTTATCCCGAACACCCCAGCACTAGTGGCATGGGGGCAGAAGCCGACGACTGGCCATCTCTCAATTTTTTGATTAACGGCCGCACAGAAAGTAATATTTTAAATTCAACAAGCATTGCTTAGCGCATATGAACAAGTTTTCAGCGCACAGGATAACACGAGCGAGTTCATTCAAAAATTACATCCTTGGTACATTCATCCGCCATAAGGCGGGCACCAGCCAGAACATCCTTGTAATAGTTCTCGGGCTTGCGATGCTCCTTCCCCGGCGGGGGCCCGTCCCTCACAAGCTTCTCACCGTCTAGCTTACCCCAGTGCATCTTTGCACTGGCAAGGGCCCTACGGGCACCTTCGATGCAGACGGAGCGCTTGATGACCTCGAGCCTTGGACAAGCCTCCACCAGCCGCCGCACCAGTCCGAAGTAGCTCCCAGGCAGGGCCTCTCCAGGCCACAGCCGAACTATGAAGCCCTTCAGGGCTTGTTCGGCCGCCTTGTGGAGCTCGACCAGCTGCTTCAGCTGGTCGCTCAAGGGCACAGGGTGTCCGGCCTCAGCGTACTGAGACCAGAACACCTTCTCTGTCGAGCTGCCTTCCTCAGCTCGGTAGAATGCGGCGGCATCGGATACGTTGCGGGGAAGATCTGCGAATGCCCCTGGAGAGCTCCGAATTCGGGTAAGTAACAAGTAGTTTACTTTTATATGTCTGCTTTGCATAGAGAATGCCTTACCTGCCGCTATCTTTTTCACCGCATCCAATTCCTGGAGGGCCTTCTGGGCTTCGGCGTTGGCAGATTTGGCAGTTTTAAGGGCCGCAGCAAGCTCGGACGCTCGCGTCTTTGAGTTGAGCTCCAAACTCTCATGTTTTTTCATGAGAGCCTGAAGCTCTTGCTGCACCTCGCCGACCTGCGCCTCAAATTTCTCCCGCTCGGTGCGCTCCATGGCCGCTTTCTTCTCGGCCTCGGACAGCGCCTCCTTGAGGGTCGCCACCTCAGTTGTGGCCCCTACAATAAGCAGTGTACTCCTGTCATTTTTTGCAATTGAGTCTTCTTATAGGCATTTTTTCTATAAGGTATCTCTTACCTTCTTTCTCCTCGAGCTGCCGTTTGACAAGGCCGAGCTTTTGCTCGGTCCGCTCGAGGCCCTGCTTCAGGGCACCCACCTCCGCAGTTAGTGCGGCTGTGGCTAGCAGCGAAGCCTGCATACGTATATTGACTCCTTTTTAGTTAGACTCTTGCGATATTTAATAGATCCTCTATTCGGCTTTTCTTTCCGAACGCCAAACAGAGCATCAGGGGCTACTGTCTATGCGGTAATATTTTTACATATTTTTTACTTACCTCGAAGCCTGTTAGAAGGCTAGCACAAGCTTCAGTCAGTCCGCTTTTGGCGGACCAAACCTTCTGTACCACCGTACTCATGATGGCACGGTGCTCCTCGTCGATGGAGGCGCCCTTAAGCCCCTCCAGCAGATTGTCCGGCGCCTCCGGTTGGACGGAGGACGCCGGCTCGATAGGCTTGCTCCTCTTGGCAAGAGTTCGCCTGGCGCGGTCCAGAACCGTTGATGATTCCGGCGCGGTGTCCGGCTTAAAGCCGGACTTGGAGCCCTGGGGGGTCTTGTCCCCTTTACTCCTGGAGTCCGGGAGGTCACCTCGCGGTTCCTCCTGGACCACCTCCTCTTGCCCCGGAGCTTGTCGCGACGCCACTTGAGCGTCATCCGCAACACAGGGGGAGGCAGCGGGCGGAACTGAATTCACGTCTGATGAATCCAGGGAGCCACTCGATGACTCGTCGAACCCGTCCTTGGGCGGGCTGCATTGTTATATTCGACATTAGGGAAAGCTGCGCAACAAAAGGAATATTATGAGTTACTCTGGTATCCGAACACTTACGATTTCGCCGGACGCTTGGCCCTGTCCGGCCACTCCTCTTTGTCCTTGTCGGCGTCAGGGGCGTAGTCCGGCGGAGGGGTTTTCCTCTTCTTGGGGCGGCCTTCCTCTTCTTTCCTCCCCCCGCTGGAGGGGGAGAGGTCTCTTCTTCCTCCTCCTCGTCTTCATGGGAGGAGTGCATCTCAGACTCGTCGGACGACGAGTCCGACACCACCATATGCCGGGAACTCTTTTGAGTCCCCGTGGCCTTCTTCTTCTTGGCCTTCTTCTCCGGCACCACATAAGGTGCCGGAACCAGCAGCTTCACTAGAAGAGCAGGGGATGGGTCTTCGGGCAAGGGAGCCGGACAGTTAATCAGTCCGGACTGCGCCTGCCAATCCTGTCAAAGGTGAGGGTGTTTAGATCCCGCATAGAGTCAAAATATGAAGAAAACTTAACATCATGTAAAAGATGAAAATATTTTACCTCGCCAGCAGGACGCTACGAGCTGAATCCGCGGTCTTCGGAGGCGGATGTGGGAGCCTCGGCGCCTTTGGTTAGCCCCCTCCAGACATCTTCGTACGTTGTGTCGAAGAGCCTGCTCAGAGTTCGGTGCTGCGCCGGGTTGAACTCCCACAAATTGAAGTCCCGTTCGTGACACGGAAGGATCCGGCGGACGAGCATGACCTGGACTACGTTGACAAGCTTGAGCTACTTGTTCACCAGGGACTGGATGCATTTTTGTAGTCCGGTCCCCTCTTCTTCGTCGCCCCACGACAAGCCCGTCTCCTTCCAGGACGTGAGCCGCCTAGGGGGTCCGGATCGGAATTCAGGGGCTGCAATCCACTTCGGATCGCGTGGCTCGGTGATGTAAAACCACCCTGACTGCCACCCCTTCAAGGTCTTCACAAAGGAGCCCTCGAGCCATAGGACGTTGGCTATTTTGCCCGCCATGGCACCTCCGCACTCCGCCTGGTTGCCGCGCACCACGTTGGGCTTGACGTTGAAGGTCTTGAGCCAGAGGCCGAAATGGGGGCGGATGCAGAGGAAAGCCTCGCACACGACGATAAACGCCGAGATATTGAGGATGAAGTTCGGGGCCAGATCATGGAAATCTAGGCCGTAGTAGAACATGAGCCCACGGACAAATGGGTGGAGAGGAAAACCCAGTCCGTGGAGGAAGTGGGTTAGAAATACTACCCTCTCATGGGGCCTTGGGGTGGGGAGAAGCTGCCCCTCCTTAGGAAGCCGGTGCGCGATGTCTTTGGACAGGTATCCGGCCTTCCTTAGCCTTTTGACATGGCCCTCCGTGACGGAGGAGACCATCCACTTGCCTCCCACTCTGGACATTGTTGGAGAGGGTTGAGGTAGGAAGTGCGGGCTTGGGTGCTGGAGCTCGGGTGCGCAGAAGATGGATAGGCAAAGGAGGAAGAAGGCGTAGGTAAAAAGGTGGATCCTTATCCCCTTATATGGGCGGATGCGACTATGCGTCCCCACCAGCCTAGTAAAACTCACTTGCCTCCCAAGCGCCCTGATAAATGGCGCGGTTGGGTTACCCGTGTCCGTATTGATGAGAATACCGTAAATGGGGAACACGATCTCTGCTTTGACAAGACGTGCCAAGGAAACCGCCTCGCAAAACACACTGAGGTGGAAAAGTGAAAACGATTCGAATAAAGGCTTGGCCGTAGTGTGATGTCACGCTGCGGAATACGTCAGCAGATTAGATTTGTGTTAATATTATTCTCTCTGTGGCAATACGTGGAAACTTATTTTGCCGAGCCGGACACTACTCTTGGTGTTTACAAACTTTTATGAAGAATTTGGAGGAGGAACCCGCCTTGCAATGCCAAAGACAATCTACGCACCGGACTCGTCGTCATTGAAGCCTGGTTCAGGGGCTACTGAGGGAGTCCTGGATTAGGGGGTGTTCGAGTTGCCGGACTATACCTTCAGCCGGACTCCAGGACTATGAAGATACAAGATTGAAGACTTCGTCCCGTGTCCGGATGGGACTTTCCTTGGCGTGGAAGGCAAGCTTGGCGATGCGGATATTCAAGATCTCCTACCATTGTAACCGACTTTGTGTAACCCTAACCCTCTCCGGTGTCTATATAAACCGGAGGGTTTTAGTCCATAGGACAACTTCATCATACAACAATCATACCATAGGCTAGCTTCTAGGGTTTAGCCTCCTTGATCTCGTGGTAGATCTACTCTTGTACTACCCATATCATCAATATTAATCAAGCAGGATGTAGGGTTTTACCTCCACCAAGAGGGCCCGAACCTGGGTAAAACATTGTGTCCCTCGTCTCCTGTTACCATCCGCCTAGATGCACAGTTCGGGACCCCCTACCCGAGATCCACCGGTTTTGACACCGACACATAGCTTCTTGGAAACTTGCCCAGAATCTTGAAGTGAATAAGCTGCCATGATCTGAACTGATTACCAATGGAATACCGTGAAGTGAAACAATTCTGGACATATAGAGAGTTGCCAACTGACTAGCAGTGATCGTTTCTTTGACAACTAGAAAGTGTGCAACTTTCAAAAGCCGGTCAATGACAACAAGAATAGCATCATTACCTTTCTATGATTTGGCAAATCCAGTAACGAAGTCCATTTCAACATGGTCCGATTTCCATTCGGGAATAGAGATAGGTTGCAGAGTTCCAGCAGGCCTTTGATGTTCTACTTTGATACTGCTACCTCTTGAGCATGTATTGGTTTCCCCTTGAAGAGGAAAGGATGATGCAACAAAGTAGCGTAAGTATTTCCCTCAGTTTTTGAGAACCAAGGTATCAATCCAGTAGGAGACTACACGCAAATCGCCTAGTACCTGCACAAACAATCAAGAACCTTGCAACCAACGCGATAAAGGTGTTTTCAATCCCTTCACGGCCACTTGCAAAAGTGAGATCTGATAGAGATAATAAGATAAATATTTTTGGCATTTTTGTTGTATAGATTGGCAAGTAAAGATTGTAAAACAAACGGAGGCAAGTTGACAGGAAACTAATATGATGTAAAATAGACCCGGGGGCCATAAGTTTCACTAGTGGCTTCTCTCACGATAGCATATATTACGGTGGGTGAACAAATTACTCCTGAGCAATTGATAGAAAAGCGCATAGTTATGAGAATATCTAGGCATGATCATGAACATAGGCATTACGTTCGTGTCAAGTAGACCGAAACGATTCTGCATCTACTACTATTACTCCACACATCAACTGCTATCCAGCATGCATCTAGAGTATTAAGTTCATATGAACAGAGTAACGCATTAGACAAGATGACATGATGTAGAGGGATAAAATCAAGAAATATGATATAAACCCCATATTTTTATCCTCGATGGCAACAATACAATACGTGCCTTGCTGCCCCTGCTGTCACTGGGAAAGGATACCGCAAGATTGAACCCAAAGCTAAGCACTTCTCCCATTGCAAGAAAGATCAGTCTAGTAGGCCAAACTAAACCGATAATTTGAAGAGACTTGCAAAGATATCAAATCATGCATATAAGAATTCAAAGAAGAAGCAAATAGTTTTCATAGATAATCTTGATCATAAACCCACAATTCATCGGGTCTCGGCAAACACACCACAAAAAGTAATACATCGAATAGATCTCCAAGAACATCGAGGAGAACATTGTATTGAGAACCAAAGAGATTGAAGAAGCCATCTCGCTAATAATTATGGACCCGAAGGTCTGTGGCAAACTACTCACACATCGTCAGAGAGGCTATGGTGTTGATGTAGAAGCCCTCCGTGATGGAACCCCCCTCCGGCAGATCACCGGAAAAGGCCCCAAGATGGGATCTCACGGGTACAGAAGGTTGTGGCAGAGGAAAAGTGGTTTCGTGGCTCCCCCTGATGTTTTTAGGGTATAAGAGTATATATAGGCGAAAGAAGTAGGTTGGTGGCGCTACGAGGGGCCCACGAGGGTGGGGGCACGCCTACCCCCCTAGGCGTGCCCTCCTACCTCGTGGCCGCCTCGTTGCGTCTCTGACTTCCACTCCAAGTCTCCTAGATGACGTTTGTTCCAAGAAAGATCCTCGCGAAGGTTTCGTTCCATTTGATATTCCTTTTCCGTGAAACACTGAAAGAGGCAAAAAAACAAAAATTTGCACTAGGCCTTCAGTTAAGAGGTTAGTCCCAAAAATAATATAAAAGTGCATATTAAAGCCCATTAAACATCCAAAACAGATAATATAGTAGCATGGAACAATAAAAAATTATAGATACGTTGGAGACGTATCAACATCCCCAAGCTTAATTACTACTCATCCTCGAGTAGGTAAATGATAAAAAAACAAAAAAATTGATGTGGAATGCTACCTAACATAATTTTCAATGTAATTTTCTTTATTGTGGCATGAGTGTTCAGATCCGAAAGATTCAAGACAAAAGTTTAATATTGACATAAAAATAATAATACTTTAAGCATACTAATCAAGCAATTATGTCTTCTCAAAATAACACAGCCAAAGAAAGCTCGTCCCTACAAAATGATATAGTTTGTCCATGCTTCATTTTCATCACACAAAATGCTCTCATCATGCACAACCCCGATGACAAGCCAAGCAATTGTTTCATACTTTAGTATTCTCAAACTTCTTCAACTTTCACGCAATATATGAGCGCGAGCCATGGACATAGCACTATGGGTGGAATAGAATATGATGATGGAGGTTGTGTGGAGAAGACAAAAAAGGAGAAAGTCTCACATTGACGTGGCTAATCAACGGGCTATGGAGATGCCCATCAATTGATGTCAATGCAAGGAGTAGGGATTGCCATGCAACGGATGCACTAGAGCTATAAATGTATGAAAGCTCAACAGAAGAAACTAAGTGGGTGTGCATCCAACTCTCTTTCTCACGAAGACCTAGGGCATTTTGAGGAAGCCCATCATTGGAATATACAAGCCAAGTTCTATCATGAAAAATTCCACTAGTATATGAAAGTGACAAAATAGGAGACTCTCTATTATGAATATCATGGTGCTGCATTGAAGCACAACTGTGGAAAAAGGATAGTAACATTGTCCCTTCTCTCTTTTTCTCTCATTTTTTGGTGGCCTTCTTTGGCCTCTTTTCTTTTATTATTTTTGTCCGGAGTCTCAACCCGACTTATGGGGGAATCATAGTCTCCATCATCCTTTCCTCACATGGAACAATGCTCTAATAATGAAGATCATCACACTTTTATTTACTTACAACTCAAGAATTACAACTCAATACTTAGAACAAATATGACTCTATGTGACTGCCTCCGGTGGTGTAACAGGATATGCAATGAATCGAGAGGGACATGTATGAAAAATGAATGGTGGCCTTGCTACAAATATCATGACAACTACATGATCATGCAAGGCAATATGACAATGATGGAGCGTGTCATAATAAACTGAACGATGGAAAGTTGCATGGCAATATATCTTGGCATGGCTATGGAAATGCTATAATAAGTAGGTATGGTGGCTGTTTTGAGGAAGATATAAGGAGGCTTATAGCAAGGTATTCTCTGCAAATACTGAAACAAGTGGTAACAGATAGTTTTGTGATAGGATAATTTGTAACGAGTAACAAGTAACAAAAGTAAATAAAGTGCAGAAAGGTGGCCCAATCCTTTTTGTAGGAAAGGACAAGCCTGGACAAACTCTTATATAGAGAAAAGCGCTCCCGAGGACACATGGGAATATCGTCAAGGTAGTTTTCATCACGCTCATATGATTCGCGTTCGGTACTTTGATAATTTGGTATGTGGGTGGACCGGTGCTTCGGTACTGTCCTTACTAGGACAAGAATCCCACTTATGATTAACCTCCATTGCAAGCATCCGCAACTACAACAAAAGTATTAAGGTAAACCTAACCATAGCATGAAACATATGGATCCAAATCAGCCCCTTATGAAGCAACGCATAAACTAACACCACTAGAGGAGAGACAACATACATCTCATCAAAATATCGAACAAATACCAAATTCACATGCCTACTAATAGCAAGACTTCTCCCATGTCCTCAGGAACAAACGTAACTACTCACAAAGCATAAACATGTTCATAATCAGAGGGGTATTAATATGCATATAGGATCTGAACATATGATCTTCCACCAAATAAACCAACTAGCATTAACTACAAGGAGTAATTAACACTACTAGCAACCCACATGTACCAATCCGGGACTTGCAGACAAGAATTGGATACAAGAGATGAACTAGGGTTTTGAGAGGAGATGGTGCTGATGAAGATGTTGATGGAGATTGCCCTCTCCCGATGAGAGGAGCGTTTGTGATGATGATGTGGATGATTTCCCCCTCCGGGAGGGAAGTTTCCTCGGTAGAACAGCTCCGCCAGAGCCCTAGATTGGTTCCGCCAAGGTTCCGCCTCGTGGCGGTGGAGTTTCGTCCGAGAAGATGGCTTCCTTTTTTCCGATCGAAAGACTTCATATAGCAGAAGATGGCCACCGGAGAGCCACTAGGGGACCCACGAGGTAGGGGGCGCGCCTAGGGGGGTAGGGCGCGCCCCCACCCTCGTGGGCAGGGTGTGTCCCCCCTGATGAGTCTCTTCCGCTGATTATTTGTTATATATTCTGAAAACGTCTTCCTTGAAGTTTGAGGACTTTTGGAGCTGTGCAGAATATGTCTCTAACATTTGCTCCTTTTCCAGCCCAGAATCCCAGCTGCCGGCATTCTCCCTCTTTATGTAAACCTTGTAAAATAAGAGAGAATAGGCATAAGTATTGTGACGTATTGTGTAATAACAGCCCATAATGCAATAAATATCGATATAAAAGCATGATGCAAAATGGACGTATCAACTCCCCCGAGCTTAGACCTCGCTTGTCCTCAAGTGAAAATCCGAAATCGAAAAATATGTCCACATGTTTAGAGATAGAGGCGTCGATAAAAATAAAATACGGACATGAGGGCATCATGATCATTCTTAGAACAACAACTTACATAATTCTTGTCATATGATTTCTTATGCTAGAGTAATAATTCAATCACAATTTCAAGTAAGAATCGTAAACTTCATTGCAAACTAACAAACTATAATCTCAGTCATTGGAGCAATTGCAATTTATCATAACATAGGAAAGAGTCAATATATAAGAGCTTTTCAGCAAGTCCACATACTCAACTATCATATAGTCTTTCACAATTGCTGACACTCACGCAATACTTATGGGTATGGAGTTTTAATCGGACACAGAGAAAAATAGGGGCTTATAGTTTTGCCTCCCAACGTTTTACCTGAAGGGTAATGTCAACAATAATAGTTCATGAAAACTCACATCCAATTAGCCATATATACCAGGATCTTTCTAACATACTGTGCTTGCCAAAGGATAAAATGTAAAAAGGAAGGGTGAAGATCACCATGACTCTTATGCAAGGTAGGAGATAAAAGTAGAAGATAGGCCCTTCGCAGAGGGAAGCAGAGGTTGTCATGCGCTTTAATGGTTGGATGCACAAAATCTTAATGCGAAAGAACATCACTTTATATTGCCACTTGTGATATGGACCTTTATTATGCAGTCTGTCGCTTTTATTTCTTCCATATCACACGTTCGTATAAATCTTATTTTCTCCCACGCTAATAAGTCATACATATTTAGAGAGCAATTTTTATTGCTTGCACCAATGACAACTTACTTAGAGGATCTTACTCAATCCATAGGTAGGTATAGTGGACTCTCATGATAAAACTGGTTTAAGGGTATTTGGAAGCACAAGTAGTATCTCTACTTGGTGCGATCAATTTGGCTAGCACGAGGGGGAAAGGCAAGCTCAACCATGTTGGATGATCCATGATAATATAATTTATCTCAGATGTAAGAAAACATAACCTATTACGTTGTCTTCCTTGTCCAACGTCAACTCTTTAGCATGTCATATTTTAATGAGTGCTCACAATCATAAAAGATGTCCAATATAGTATATTTATATGTGAAGACCTCTCTTTCTTTATTACTTCCTATTAATTGCAACGATGACGAAAACTATGTTTGTCAACCCTCAACAACTTTTATTCATCATACTTTTTCCTATGTGAGCTCATTACTCTCCATAAGACTCACATGATGTCTTTGTTTCTTTTTATTTCTTTATCTTTTCTTTTATTCACTTAGGATCATGGCTAAAGAATCAAGCCCTTGACTCAACACTAATCTTTATTATATAACTCACGGACTCGATTACATAGAGGAATTATAAAGCAAAACTCACAACTAGATCATACTAAGAACTTTTATTCTACTCGATCAAGATATTACCAAAAGGATCGAACTAAGAAAAATGGTAAAGGTAAAAGTGATGGTGATACGATACTGGGGCACTCCCCCAAGCTTGGCAGTTGCCAAGGGGAGTGCCCATACCCGTGTGATTATGTCTCTCTTTTCGGGGATGATGATGTGATATTCTTGGTGATGATGCCCCTCAGGATACGATTCTCCTCCTCAAGTTTATTGACTTGCTGCTTGAGGTCCATTATTTCCTTTCGGAGTTTTCTTGTAACAGCCAAAGCTCCCTGCACCCAAGGGTGTTGCATAGCTGCGGGAGAACCAGTGACACTCTTTTTCATATTCTCATAAGAAAGAAATCTAACATTGGAAGAAATAACCAAATTTGGAATAGCCGAGCTCTGCAGTTCTCCCATTGTGAATCCAGCTTGGAAGCGGGAAGTGACTTCTTGATCCTCTTCCATGGCATCTGTCCTCTTCAATTCAGCCTCCATCTCTTCCTCCGTTGCTGGCCCAAAGAGGTCAACATTGTTGTTTGTAATTGATCTCGGTGCCAGATGAGACACCCGGCTCTCCCCGACTGACTCTTGCGAAGACATCTTGCCCTAATCTGCACCAGCAACGACTCGAAACACAAACGGAAGATTTTTGCGTGATACGGGAGTCAAAACCCCCAGGAGATTATATAATGAATTTTTGCCGACCAAAATACGTAACGTGTAAGAAAACGGAGTCCGGAAAGCGCACGAGGTGCCCACGAGGTCGGGGGCGCGCCTAGGGTGGGTAGGGCGCGCCCTCCACCCTCGTGGAGCCCTCATGTCCTTCCCGGACTGCTTCTTATTTTTCTATTTTTCTAAATATTCCAAAACGGAGAAATATTGCCATAAAAACTGTTTTGGAGTCGGTTTACTTACCGTACCACATACCTATTCCTTTTAGGAGTCTGAAACGTTTCGGAAAGTGTCCCTTATGTATTCCCCCGACGTTACGGTTTCAATAACATTGGTTTCAACATTTATGGGATTACCTGAGATATAATGTTTGATTCTTTGACCGTTCACCACCTTCGGATTTGTGCCTTCAAAGTTGTAGATTTTTATGGCACCGAAACGATAGACCTCCTCGATAACGTAAGGGCCTTCCCATTTAGAGAGAAGTTTTCCTGCAAAAAAATCTTAAACGAGAGTTGTATAGCAATACATAATCACCTACATCAAACTCATGCTTTTGTATTCTTTTGTCATGCCATCTTTTAACTTTTTCTTTAAACAACTTGGCATTTTCATAGGCTTGGGTTCTCCATTCATCGAGTGAGCTAATATCAAATAACCTCTTCTCACCGGCAAGTTTAATATCATAATTGAGCTCTTTAATAGCCCAATATGCCTTGTGTTCTAGTTCGAGAGGTAAGTGAAATGTTTTTCCATAAACCATTTTATGTGGAGACATACCCATAGGATTTTTATATGCAGTTCTATAGGCCCATAACGCATCATCAAGTTTCTTGGACCAATTCTTTCTAGATCTATTAACAGTCTTTTGCAAAATTAATTTGAGTTCTCTATTACTCAATTCAACTTGACCACTAGACTGTGGGTGATAAGGAGATGCAATTCTATGATTAACATCATATTTAGCAAGCATTTTACGGAAAGCACCATGAATAAAATGTGAGCCACCATCAGTCATTAAATATGTAGGGACTCCAAACCTTGGAAAAATAACTTCTTTAAGCATTTTAATAGATGTGTTATGATCAACACTACTAGTTGGAATAGCTTCTACCCACTTAGTAACATAATCAACAACAACTAAAATATGTGTATATCCATTAGAGGAAGGAAAAGGTCCCATATAATCAAAGCCCCATACATCAAATGGTTCAATAACAAGTGAATAGTTCATAGGCATTTCTTGACGTCTACTAATATTGCCAATTCTTTCACATTCATCACAAGATAAGACAAACTTACGGGCATCCTTGAAGAGAGTAGGCCAATAAAAACCAGATTGCAATACCTTATGTGCAGTTCTATTTCCAGCATGGTGTCCTCCATAAGCTTCAGAGTGACACTTGCGTAGGATCTATTCCTGTTCATGCTCAGGTACACAACGTCTAATAACACCATCTACTCCTTCTTTATAAAGATGTGGGTCATCCCAAAAGTAATGCCTCAAATCATAGAAGAACTTTTTCTTTTGCTGGTATGTGAAACTAGGTGGTATAAACTTAGCAACAATGTAATTAGCATAATCAGCATACCATGGAGTAGTATGAGAAGCATTTATGACATTTAGTTGCTCATCAGGAAAGCTATCATCAATAGGAAGTGGGTCATCAAGCACATTTTCTAACCTAGACAAGTTGTCTGCAACGGGGTTCTCAGCTCCCTTTCTATCAACAATATGTAAGTCAAATTCTTGTAGCAAGAGTACCCATCTAATAAGTCTAGGTTTAGCATCTTTCTTTTCCATGAGATATTTAATAGCAGCATGATCAGTGTGAATAGTTACTTTAGAATCAACAATATAAGGTCTGAACTTATCACAAGCAAATACAACTGCTAAGAATTCTTTTTCAGTGGTAGCATAATTTCTTTGAGCATTGTCTAGGGTTTTACTAGCATATTGAATAACATTTATTTTCTTATCAACTCTTTGCCCTAGAATAGCACCTACAGCATAATCACTAGCATCACACATAATTTCAAAGGGTAAATTCCAATTAGGTGGCTGAACAATAGGTGCAGAGATCAGTGCTTTCTTAAGTATTTCAAATGCTTCTACACAATCGTCATAAAAAACAAATGGTATATCTTTTTGTAATAAATTAGTCAGAGGCCGAGAAATTTTTGAGAAGTCCTTAATGAACCTCCTATAAAATCCGGCGTGACCAAGGAAACTTCTTATACCTTTGATGTCCTTGGGGCATGTCATCTTTTCAATAGCATCAACTTCAATACCTCTTTCAGAAACTTTATGCCCCAAGATAATACCTTCATTAACCATAAAGTGGCACTTTTCCCAATTCAAGACAAGATTAGTTTCTTCACATCTCTGCAAAACTCGATCAAGGTTGCTCAAGAAATCATCAAAAGAAGGTCCATAGACGGAGAAATCGTCCATGAAAACCTCACAAATCTTTTCACAAAAGTCAGAGAATATAGCCATCATGCATCTTTGAATGGTAGCAGGTGCATTACATAAACCAAAAGGCATACGTCTATAAGCAAAGGTACCAAAAGGGCAAGTAAAAGTAGTCTTGGATTGATCTTTGGCTGACACAGGTATTTGAGAGAAACCAGAATAACCATCTAGAAAGCAAAAATGTGTAAGTTTGGATAGTCTTTCTAGCATTTGATCGATAAAAGGTAAGGGGTAATGATCCTTTTTAGTGGCCTTATTTAATTTGCGGAAATCAATTACCATCCTATAACCTGTAATAATTCTTTGAGGAATCAATTCATCTTTATCATTAGGAACAACAGTAATACCTCCCTTCTAGGGGACACAATGGACAGGACTTACCCACTGACTATCAGCAACGGGATAAATTATACCTACCTCAAGGAGCTTTAGTATTTCCTTTCTTACCACTTCTTTCATTTTAGGATTCAGCCGTCGTTGATGATCACAAACTGGTTTAACATCTTCTTCCAAATTAATTTTATGTTGACATAGAGTGGGACTAATGCCCTTAAGATCATAGAGAGTATACCCAATAGCAGCACAATGCTTCTTTAGAATTTTCAATAATCTCTCTTCCTCATGCTCTGAAAGGTTAGCACTAATAATAACATGATATATCTTTTTCTCATCAAGATAAGCATATTTAAGAGTATCAGGCAATGGTTTAAGCTCAAACACGGGATCACCCTTGGGTGGAGGAAGATCCCCTAGGATTTCAACAGGCAAATTGTGTTTCAGAATAGGTTCTTGTTTAAAGAATACTTCATCTATTTCCCTTCTTTCATTCATAAACATGTCATTTTCATGGTCTATCAAATATTGTTCTAAAGGATCACTAGAAGGTACGACAATAGAAGCAAGACCAATAATTTCATCCTTACTAGGTAATTCTTCTTCACGGTTTTGTCTACTAAATTTAGAGAAATTAAATTCATGAGTCATATCATCTAAACCGATAGTAACAACAACCCTTTTGCAATCTATGGTAGCATTAACAGTGTTCAGGAAGGGTCTACCAAATATAAAGGGACAAAAGCTATCTTGTGGGGAACCAAGAACAAGAAAATCAGCAGGATATTTAGTTTTCCCACACAAGACTTCAACATATCTAACAATTCCCATTGGTGAAATAGTATCTCCATTGGCATGTTTAATTGTGACATCAATATCTTCTAACTCAACAGGTGCAATATCATGCATAATTTCTCTATAAAGGCTAATAGGTATTGCACTAGCACTGGCACCCATATCACATAAGCCATGATAAAAATGATCTCCTATTTTAACAGAAATAACAGGCATGCCTACCACAGGTCTAGGTTTATCTTTAGCACACGGTTTAGCAATTCTAGTAGATTCACAGAAATAAATAACATGCACATCAATATTATCAGACAAGAGATCTTTAACAATAGCAATATTAGGTTCAACTTTAACTTGCTCAGGAGGTGTATAGGTTTTAATATTGCTTTTACGAACCACAATTGAAGCTTTAGCATGATCCTTTATCCTAACAGGGAAAGGTGGTTTCTCAACATAAGCAGTAGGAACAATAGGATCATTATAAGTTACAATATTTTCTTCAACTTTATTAGGTGTAGCTACTTTTACTTCTATGGGAGGATGATATTTAAACCACTTATCCTTGGGGAGATCAACATAAGTAGCAAAATATTCATAGAAAGAAGCTACTATCTCAGAGTCAAGTCCATATTTAGTGCTAAATTTACGGAAAACATCAGTATCCACAAAATATTTAACACAATCAAACTTAGGTGTCATACCTGACTCCTTACCTTCGTCGAGGTCCCAATCTTTAGAGTTGCATTTAATTCTTTCCAATAAATCCCATTTGAATTCAATAGTCTTCATCATAAAAGAGCCAACACAAGAAGTATCGAGCATGATGCGATTGTTATCAGAAAGCCGAGCATATAAATTTTGAATAATCATTTCTGTTGAGAGCTCATGATTGGGTCATGAATATAACATTGATTTAAGCCTCCCCCAAGCTTGAGCGATGCTTTCTCCATCATGAGGCCAAAAATTATATATATAATTGCGATCACAATAAACAAGATGCATAGGATAAAACTTCTGATGAAATTCCAATTTCAATCGTTTGTAATTCCAAGACCCCATATCATAACATAGCCTATACCATGTCGACGCATCTCCCTTCAAAGATAAAGGGAAGACCTTCTTCTTAACAACATCTCCGGGTACACCTGCAAGCTTAAATAATCCACAAACTTCATCCACATATATTAGATGCACATCAGGATGTTTTGTTCCATCTCCTAAAAAGGGATTAGCTAGCAGTTTTTCTATCATACCCGAAGGAATTTCAAAGCATACATTTTCATTTTCAGTAGGTTCAGTAGGTTGAGGAGAAACTCTTTGCTCTACTGGTCGGGGTGAAGATACCCCAAATAAGCCCCTCTGAGGATTACTTTCCATAGTAATAAGTGACAGTAAATTTCAGCACACTATATAAAATTTTCCTTACCAAATTCCACCTACCAAAGGCGCTTAACTCCCCGGCAACGGCGCCAGAAAAGAGTCTTGATGACCCACAAGTATAGGGGATCTATCATAGTACTTTCGATAAGTAAGAGTGTCGAACCCAACGAGGAGCAGAAGGAAATGATAAGCGGTTTCCAGAAAGGTATTCTCTGCAAGTACTGAAACAAGTGGTAACAGATAGTTTTGTGATAGGATAATTTGTAACGAGCAACAAGTAACAAAACTAAATAAAGTGCATCAAGGTGGCCCAATCCTTTTTGTAGGAAAGGACAAGCCTGGACAAACTCTTATATAGAGAAAAGCGCTCCCGAGGACACATGGGAATATCGTCAAGGTAGTTTTCATCACGCTCATATGATTCGCGTTCGGTACTTTGATAATTTGGTATGTGGGTGGACTGGTGCTTCGGTACTATCCTTACTTGGACAAGCATCCCACTTATGATTAACCTCTATTGCAAGCATCCACAACTACAACAAAAGTATTAAGGTAAATCTAACCATAGCATGAAACATATGGATCCAAATCAGCCCCTTACGAAGCAACGGATAAACTAGGGTTTAAGCTTCTGTCACTCTAGCAACCCATCATTTACTTATTACTTCCCAATGCCTTCCTCTAGGCCCAAATAATGGTGAAGTGTCATGTAGTCGATGTTCACATAACACCACTAGAGGAGAGACAACATACATCTCATCAAAATATCGAACGAATACCAAATTCACATGGCTACTAATAGCAAGACTTCTCCCATGTCCTCAGGAACAAACGTAACTACTCATAAAGCATAAACATGTTCATAATCAGAGGGGTATTAATATGCATATAGGATCTGAACATATGATCTTCCACCAAATAAACCAACTAGCATCAACTACAAGGAGTAATTAACACTACTAGCAACCCACAGGTACCAATCCCGGACTTGGAGACAAGAATTGGATACAAGAGATAAACTAGGATTTTGAGAGGAGATGGTGCTGATGAAGATGTTGATGGAGATTGCCCTCTCCTGATGAGAGGAGCGTTGGTGATGACGATGGCGATGATTTCCCCCTCCAGGAGGGAAGTTTCCCCGAGAGAACAGCTCCGCCAGAGCCCTAGATTTGTTCCACCAAGGTTCCGCCTCATGGCGGCGGAGTTTCGTCTGAGAAGTTGGCTTCTTATTTTTTCCCATCGAAAGACTTCATATAGCAGAAGATGGCCACCGGAGAGCCACCAGGGGGCCCATGAGGTAGGGGGGCACGCCCAGGGGGTAGAGCGTGCCTCCACCCTCGTGGGCAGGGTGTGCCCCCTTGGTGAATCTCTTCTGCTGAGTATTTTTTATATATTATAGAAACGTCTTCCGTGAAGTTTCAGGACTTTTGGAGCTGTGTAGAATATGTCTCTAATATTTGCTCCTTTTTTAGCCCAGAATCCCAGCTGCCGGCATTCTCCCTCTTTATGTAAACCTTGTAAAATGAGAGAATAGGCATAAGTATTGTGACGTGATGTGTAATAACATCCCATAATGCAATAAATATCGATATAAAAGCATGATGCAAAATGGACATATCACTTATGTGTGATAGAGTGTATCATATCACGAGGTTTGGATGCATCGGCGAAGTTTGCACCAACTCTCGAGGTTAGAAAGGGAATGCATGGTACCGAAGAGGCTAGCAATGATGGAAGGTTGAGAGTGCATATAATCCATGGACTCAACATTAGTCATAAAGAACCCACATACTTATTGCAAAAATCTACATGTCATCAAACCCAAAGCACTACCCGCATGCTCCTAGGGGGATAGATTGGTAGGAAAAGACCATCGCTCGTCCCCGACTGCCACTCATAAGGAAAGCAATCAAAGAACAGCTCATGCTTCAAATTTGTCACACAACGGTTACCATACGTGCATGCTACGGGACTTGCAAACCTCAACACAAGTATTTATAAATTTCACAATTACTCAACTAGCATGACTCTAATATTACCATCTTTATATCTCAAAACAATTATCAAGTATCCAACTTCTCATAGTATTTAATGCACTCTATATGAAAGTTTTTATTATACCCATCTTGGATGCCTATCATATTAGGACTAATTTTATAACCAAAGCAAATTACCATGTTGTTCTAAAAGACTCTCAAAATAATATAAGTGAAGCATGAGAGATCAAAAATTTCTGTAAAATAAAACCACCACCGTGCTCTAAAAGATATAAGTAAAGCACTGGAGCAAAATTATCTAGCTCAAAATATATAAGTGAAGCACATAGAGTATTGTAATAAATTCCAATTCATGTGTGTTTCTCCAAAAGGTGTGTACAGCAAGGATGATTGTGGTAAACTAAAAATCAAAGCCTCAAATCATACAATACGCTCCAAGCAAAACACATATCATGTGGTGAATAAAAATATTTCCTCAAGTAAAGTTACTAATAGACGAAGACGAAAGAGGGGATGCCTTCCGGGGCATCCCCAAGCTTAGGATTTTGGTTGTCCTTGAATGTTACCTTGGGGTGCCTTGGGCGTCCCCAAGCTTAGATTCTTGCCACTCCTTGTTCCAAAATCCATCAAATCTTTACCAAAAACTTGAAAACTTCACAACACAAGACTCAACAGAAAATCTCATGAGCTCCATTAGTATAAGAAAACAAACCACCACTTTAATGTACTGTAATTAACTCATTCTTTATTTATATTGGTTTTAAATCTACTATATTCCAACTTCTCTATGGTTCATACCCCCCGATACTAGCCATAGATTCATCAAAATAAGGAAACAACACACGAAAAATAGAACAGTCAGTAGTAATCTGGAGGTTTCAAATACTTCTATAACTCCAAAAATTCTGAAAAATTAGGATGTCCTAAATAATTTGTATATTGATATACTGCAGTTGGAATTGGTATTTTATCGCTCTCTTGTAAAAAATTAAAATTATTCTCATGAGCGCATACTTTCTGTGTTTTGAGCAAGATCAAACAACAATCTCCCAAGAAGATCCTAAAGGCTTTACTTGGCACAAGAACTAATTAAAACATAAAAAACAGAATCATAACAAAGGCTAGATAAATTATTTATTACTAAAAAGGAACAAAAAGTAAAGAACAAAATTAAAATCAGGTTGCCTCCAAACAAGCGCTATTGTTTAACGCCCCTAGCTAGGCATTGATAATTTCAATGATGCTCGCATGAAAGACAATAATTGAAGCACAAAGAGGGCATCATGAAACACGTGAAAAACACATCTAAGTCCAACATACTCCCTATTCATAGGCATCTTATAGGCAAACAAATTATCATAGCAAGCAGAAACTAGCATATGCAAGGAAGCGGAAAGAGACAATAGCAATCTCAACATAACGAGAGGTAATTTAGTAACATGCAAATTTTTACAATCATATTTTCCTCTATCATAATAATTACATGTGGGATCATAAGCAAATTAAACAAAATAGCTGCACATAAAATATTCTCAACACGATCCACATGCATGCAAAGTTGACACTCTTCCAAAATAGTGGGATTAACATTTTAACTAAAGTCATGACCTCTCCAAACCCACTTTTATCAAAAACTTCATAAGATTGAACATTCTCCAAATATGTGGGATCTAAAGTTGTCATTCTTCCAAACCCACTTTCAATATTTTTGCAAACATTATTATCAATCTCATATTCATCATGGGGCTTAAATAAATTTTCAAGATCGTAAGAAGTATCACCCCAATCATGATCATTGCAACAAATAGTAGTCATAGCAAAACTAGCATCCCCAAGATTAGGGTTTTGCATATTATTAGCACAATTTACATCAATAGAATTTATAATAAAATCATTGTCGGGTGGTTGGTGCGACATATGCCAACGGGTGGCTTATCATTGTGGGAGCCAATAAAACATCACCGGTGCCTGGAAACGGGATAAGGCGAAGACATGCACGCCGGCGGATCTTACCCAGCTTCAGGGATCTCCGTGGAGATAACACCCCTACTGCTGCTCTGCGGGGTCTCCGCATGGTCACTAGATCGACAAGTAGCTACAAGAGGCTCCTTGAGCTGTTCGCTGAAAGGATGAAGAAGGGCAAGGCTAGCCCGCTTCTCCTCTCAATGTGGTGTCTAAAACTACTGAAAAAGGATCCTCCCGCATGGGTGCCCTGGGGGGTTTATATAGGCCTACCCCCTAGGGGTACAATGGTAATCCGGCTGGGCATGGGCCCCAACCGTCTGTGTCTACGCTCACCGGCTTCTCCACCGACCGATGGGGCCCGCCGACTAGTGGACCCCGCCGGGTGCCAGCCTTCTGGTCGACAGGCCGGTCCCACCGCTCGGGGGTCTTATCGGAGGCTGGTCACTGTTGCCTCGCCTCTGGTGACGAGGGCCTTGTCGTGGTAAGCATGGCTACAGTGCTACCGCCTGGCAGCTTATTGCTGTAGCCTTACCTCGTCTTTTCTCCTTAATGGGGCGACTCCTTCAAGGGTGTGAACTAGCCGGCTATTGGAAGTCAGCCATACGCCAGGCCAACTGGGGGAGGCCTAGCCGCCTTTAGGTGTCTCCCTGAGTGAGGGGGCCCGCCACCCACGGGGCGTACTGACAGCTCGCCGTGGGTGACGTCATGGTCAACATTGCAACAGTGTCGCGCCAGACGGGTGATGGCTGCCCCGTACGGCACACTGTGGCCATGCGCGTCCCGGGATTCGGGGGTGGCAGGTTTCACTGTAGTCACGCCCCGTCTCAACGCTGTTATGTGGGTGCAGACTCTGAGGGCACGATCTTGGCCGCCTGCTGGGGGGCCGGCTTCTTGGAGTCGGCCTTCTCGTGGCCGGCTTCTTGGAGCCGGCCCTCTTGTGGTTTCCTTCACGAGGATTTCAGGGCTGGGCCGCCTTCGTGCAGCCGGCCTGAGAGGTAACCGGCTGGGGGAAGGAGGCCCTACGTCTTGGATGCTTGAAGGCTCGATCGGCCTATAATTTTTCTGAAGAGCCAGGGGAAGCCGGCTAGGCTACCCGTGGTCATTTACTCCGACAGTAGTCCCCGAAGCTGGTTGGGTTCCGAGGCAGAAAAAAGAGGAGAATCTCAATCAGCTTCCTATCTTGAGGAGCCGGAAACTGGGAGCCGGCTTTGATTAGGTGTGCCGTCCTTTGGAGGTTTCATAGCTTGAAGGTGGGAACCAGGCGGCGCACAAGTCAGGCTGCGAGCTGACCGCTTGTTGCCTGTGCGCCATGTGGCACCCTACGGCTGGAAGGGTCTACCAGCCCACGCGCGCGACTGGACGCCGCCGCAGTCTGGGGCCCGCCACTACCGAGCCTTGGTCCACGCACGGATCTTCTGTGGCTCAGATGGAAAACGCGCCTCCCAGCGGCGGTTACCGCACGCCATGAAGGCGCAATAATCGCGGGGCATGGGGGAGTGGGTGCAGTTAATCCCGCATCCCCCCACGCCTCGCATCCTCGGCTTCGCCGCACGAGGCTATAAGTAGGGGGGAGGAGGGGAGTGACAAACACTCCCTTCCTTCTTCTTCTTTCTCTCCATCGCCACAGCTTCCTGCCGTCACCCGACTCTTCCACCAATCTTCTTTGCTCGCCGTTGCTTTGTCGTGATAGGGTCGCACGCCTCTCCGCCACCGCACATTTCTCATTGCCGCGTCGTCCCCATGGCGCTGTCGAGCTCCTGGGATGGCTCCAACGTCCATGACGACCACGTCGACTTCCTCCACCGAACGGGGTGGCTGCCAGGCGCGAACTACGTGCGGGTCCGTCTCGTGCCAGAGAGGGAGATCTCACCGGCACCGGAGGAGGACGAGCGGGTAATCTTCCGCTCGCACTGCCTGCGCGGCTTCAGCCTGTCAGCGAGCGGGTACTTCCGCTCCTTCCTCGAGTTTTATCGTCTCCAGCTGCATCACCTCACTCCAAACATGGTGATGCTAATGTCGGCCTTCGTCGCCCTGTGCGAGGGCTTTCTTGGCGTCCTCCCCACCCTCGAACTCTGGGGGGAATTCTTCCAGTGCAAGCTTGGCACTATCGTCGCGGGCGTGCCTGCCCCTTGCGGTGCCTTCATCGCCATGCAGAGGACGAGCGACAAAAATCCGTTTCCGGCCATCCCGTTGATCCAGTCGGTGAAGCTTTGGAAGAAATCATAATTCTATGTGAAGAACATCGCTCCGCAAGGCAACTTCGTCAATCTGCCGGCTTACGTAGCCGGCTCGCCGGCTGGGAGGCAGCCCTCATGGTCCTATTGGGCCAGGTCGCTGTCTCAGGGTGGGGCCGCCTCCATTGCACGGGTCCGAGTGATGATCCAGTCGGAGGGTCTGACCGGGGTCGACCGGGTGGCCGCCTTCGTGGAGCGCCGGGTGCTCCCGCTCCAGGGCCAACCTCACATGATTTGTCAGATGAGCGGCCGCTTCGACCCGTGCCGGCTAAGCACCAAGGAGATGCGTCACGCTGAGGTGTCTTACATGGTGAACTATATTTCCAACTGCAAGCTCACCGAGGAGTGGCAGTACGGCAAGTAGCCGTACTCTCGCGCCAATCCTCCGCCTACGGTAAGTTTCTCTTCCTTTCTTCTATTCTTGTTGCCGGGTTCATGATGGCCGACTCCTAACCAGTCGGCTTGTTTTTGGCAGAATCCCATGCTTCCGCCGGCAACTGGGGCTGCGGGGGTGGAACGCCAGTTCCTCCCCGATAGCACGATGGACGACGTTGATGACCCGGACCTGGGGGCGGCCGCCATGGAAGATGACATCGCAGGGGAAGGTGGCGAGGCAGGCGCCTCTGGGCTCGAGGCCGCCTTCAAGGACTGGCCAGATGATGACGAGGCCGAAGTCATTCCGCGTCGCCGACCGGCGCCCGATCATCTAGGCACGGGCCCATCTGCCGCGCCAGGTGCTCATGGTGGCGCGCAGAAACGTCGGGCCGCGTCGACCCACTTTGGCAGTCGGCCAAAGAAGCCCAAGAGTACTGCGGCGGCGACCAAGCGGGACGAAGCAGCCGCGAAGGCGGCTCGCTTCCACAAGGTGGTGACGCAGCCGCAGGCGATTTTAGCGTAAGTGTCGTTTTTCTTACGCCTTTCTTTTTCTTCTTTGATTGATATTTTTCAAAGCCTTCTTCTTGACCTATCAAACAGGGCCCCACTTTCTCTCGGGCGGGTCCCTGGCGCCTCCATAGTCGGAGCCGTGGGAGGATCTTCAAGCTCCCGCCGTGTGGATCCTCACGCCGATCTCCTAGAGGCAACGGAGCGGAACGCGCGGGAGGCGCGGGAGGCGGAGGAGTGGAGGGCAGCTCGGGAGGCGAGGGAGAAGTCGGCGGAGGTGCGAGCCGACGCTGCTGCCAAGGTCCAGGCGGAGGCCGCGACCGTGGAGAGGGAGGCAGAGGCCCTGCAGAACCAGCCGCCGTAGCTCGTCATCCCCCTTCGCGCCGCGGCTCCCGACATCCCAGTGCCCCCGACGAAGGAGTCCGGCCGCGGCCAGTCGGTGATGGAGAGGGAGGTGGTGCCGTCACTACCGACTGGAACGGGCCAAGGAAGTCGGCCTGATGCGCCACCCGTGCAGTCGGCTGGAGGCAAGCCGACTATGTGGGTGGATCTTGTGGTCTCGTCGCCGTCTCGTCGGCACACGGGGAAGGCGACTTCGGCACCGGGGCCGCAAAAAACTGCGGGCACCAGCTCGTCGGCCCAGGACCTGGAAGCGGCCAGCGATAGCTCGTCCGGGTGGACGCCGGGCGGCGGGACGGCCGCGCTGAACGTGGCGGCGCAGGACATCCGGAACCGGCTTCAAGACCAAGCTACCGCGCTGAAGCAGTACACTCAAGAGTTTCTCACGACGCGAACGGTTATTCGGGTGAGTCCTCCTGCTCTTCGTCGATTGCTCCTGATTTCTTCCGTGGGGGCACGTCAGTGCACCCACTGGGTGTAGTCCCCGAGTTCCGAGTCGGCTGCTGAGCAGGCGGCTTGGAACTTGTTGGTAGACTTCGATTGCCGCCTTGTTCTTACTCGCATCTCTTATCTTATCTGCAGGAGTATTATAACCTCCGCGCAGCTGCTTTCAACTCCCAGGCCCAGGAGTTGAATCAGAAGGCCACTGACCTAATCAAGAGCCGGAGTAAGTGCTTCATCTTTTATCTCAAGTGGGGGCGCGTCAGCGCACCCACTGGGTGTAGTCCCCGAGATTCGGGCCGACTACTGAGCAGTCGGGTCGGATCTTTTCCTGACGACTTCTTTCTTCATATCTGCAGGGGCCAATGCCGACTTGAGGGACCAGCTAAGTGGAGCCCAGTCCGCCCTTCGCGCCAAGGAGGCCGAGTGCGCCGCCCTGGCTCAGGAGCGCGATCGCCTGGCCAAGAAACTGGCCGGCCATTAGGAGAGCCACAAGGCGGCCCTGAAGGCGGCGCAGGACAGCAAGGCCGCCCTCAAAGTCGAATATGAGACCGAGGCGGCGAACTGGGCCGAGGCAAGGCAGGCACTGAGTCAAGGCTACAGCCGGGTGGAAGACTTAATCGATGGTAGGCCTTCTTCTTCTTCGCTTCTTTGCCTGCCTCCTGCCATCTTGTCCGTCTTTTGATTTTGTGCTACTGCTTTCTTCTTTGTGAAGATTACTTTCCCGGTTACTCTGTTGCCGCTACACAAGCCATCGAGGCCTACCGCGACACGCGACGGCAGGCAGGGGCCAAGATCGCACCGGATGCCGGCCGGTCACTTGAGGAGCAGCTTCTGGCGCTTCAAGCCCGCCTGCAGCCGGCCCACCGCATGCTCCGCCGTCTTCAGCGCACTGGGGCGCAATTGCTGGCCGCCCTCTGGCCCGGCGAGGTGGTTCCCCGCACCCCAAGTTGGACTGCCGACTGGCTGGAGGTCGTAGTCGGCCGCTTCGAGGCTTGGAAGGCGTCAGCGGCCCGGTCCGGCGCTGGGCGGGCGCTGGAATTTGTCCCAGCCTAGTATCCTGGGCTAAACTTGGACCAGCTAAGCACCTGGCGGCAGGAGGCCGATGAGGAGCTGGAAGCAGCGCGGCCGGCTATCGTCCAGCGCGCCTCGGCGATCGCCGAGTACACCGACACCAGCGCCTTTGCCCCTGAGGTGGATGATGCTGGCGTCGCTCAGCCGGAGGAGTGGTTCAGGCTGAACCCGGTAGAAGGTGAGGACTCGGTGGAGGAGATTGCTTCCAGCGATGAGGGCGAAGCGGAAGAGGGAGAGGATGGTGAAGACGTTGTGCTAGACAGCGAAGCGACTAGCCGGCCTCAGCCTGATCGTGCCTCCAGCAATGAGGTGATGATCATGCCGAGATTCGCCAGCCGATCACTCCTCCAGCCGGCATTGCCGTCTCCGCCAACCTGCCCAACTCGACCGTCGTTCCCTTGGCCTGATCCGTCGTCCTTGCTTTCTGCTTTTTAACTATAAAATCTTCGGAGGAGATTGGCGTTCCATGGTCGTTCTGACTCCTTGCCGGAATCATCTCTCTTGTGTGCCTTCGGCTTCTGTGTGTCGATTAAGTAGTAGGAGTCGTTGCCTAAAGCTCTGCTCATGACGAAGGGGCCGTCCCAAGGGGCCGAGAGCTTGTGTTGGCTGGTTGTTCGTTGGATCAGGCGGAGCACAAGATCGCCCTCTTGGAAGGATCTTGGCTTGACCTTCCGGCTGTGGTAGCGGCGCAGACCCTGCTGATAGATGACGGATCGGCTGAGGGCTAACAGCCGGACTTCTTCCAGCAGGACGACATCGTCTTCTCGTGCTTCCTTGGCGTCCGCCTCAGTGTACATGGTGACCCGAGGTGAGTCAAACTCGATGTTAGTTGGGATGACAGCCTCGGCACCATATACAAGGAAGAAAGGGGTGAAGCCGGTTGACTTGTTTGGGGTAGTGCGCAAACTCCAGAGGACGACCGGCAGCTCGTCGAGCCAACAGCCGGCCGAACGCTCCAGTGGCACGACCAGTCGGGGCTTGATGCCGGAGAGGATGAGGTCGTTTGCTCGCTCGGCCTAGCCGTTTGACTGGGGGTGGGCAACGGATGCTAGGTCCAGCCGGATGCCTTGTGTTGCGCAGAAGCGTGCCAGTGCTCCCTTGGCAAAATTTGTGCCATTGTCGTTGATGATGCTGTGCGGTATGCCGTACCGGGTTGTGATATCTGGGATGAACATCACGACAGTCGGCCCATTCAGCTTCTTGATCGGCTTTGCTTCAATCCACTTGGTAAATTTGTCCACAGCGACGAGCAGATGTGTCATGCCGCCGCATGCCATCTTGAATGGGCCCACCATGTCCAGCCCCCAGACGGCAAAAGGCCAGGTGAGGGGGATGGTCTTGAGTGCAGAAGCCGACATGTGTTGCTTGGAACTGAAAACTTGGCAACCTTTGCAGTGTTTGACTAGTTCCTTGCCATCATCCAAAGCAGTCGGCCAGAAGAATCCATGGCAGAAAGCTTTGGCGACAAGTGATCTTGAGGCCGTGTGGTGGCCGCATTCACCTTGGTGGATGTCCTTGAGGATTGCTATGCCCTTCTCTGGCTCGACGCAGCGCTGGAAGACTCCAGTGACACTGCGCCTAACAAGCTTTCAGTTTACTATTGTGTATGCTCCGGCTCGGCATTGGACTTGTCTTGGCGAGATCTTGTCAGTTGGTAACTCTCTGTTTACTAAGAAGTTGAGGATGGGCTGGGCCCATGATGGAGCTGTGACTTCTTCTACTGTCAAAATTGCTACTGTGACCAGGGCGGGTGGGCTGGGTGGTGAAGAGTTGGAGTTGGCCACCGCCTGTTGTGTTGATGCAGTCCCCGGGCCGGCTGCAGTATCCCCTGGGCCGAGTTCCAAAGTTCCCGAGCCGGGTGCGACTATGGCAGTCCCCAGGCCGCCTGTCGAAGTCCCCGAGCCGCCTGCTTGGTTCCCCAGGTCGGATCCGACTGCGTCGGGGTCAGGCGGCATGAAGATGGAATCGGATTCTGGAGACAACTTTATAGACGGCTTGAGGAGGCGGTGGAGAGAAACGCCGGCTGGTATAGCTTGCCGGGTGGAGCCTATTCATGCCAGGGCGTCTGCTTGCATGTTGTCGGCCCGTGGTACATGAAGGAACTCGCATCCTTCAAAATATCCACTGATTTGCTGAATGAGGAAGCGGTAGCTCGCCATATTCGCGTCCTTGGTGTCCCAGTCGCCAGATGACTGCTGGACCACCAAATCCGAGTCGCCATAGCATAGGATCCGGCGGATGCCGAGCTCTTTGGCTAGCCAGAGCCCGTGTATGAGCGCCTCGTACTCGGCCACATTGTTGGAGGCGGCAAAATGAATTTGCAATGTGTACTTCAGCTTGTCTCCCTTGGGAGAGGTGAGGATGATGCCGGCTCCCAAGCCGGTGTGCATCTTGGACCCATTGAAGTGCATCCGCCAATGAGTGGAGTCGGGGGCCGGTGGCAGGTACTGGGTTTCGGCCCAGTTGACGAGGAAGTCGGCCAATGCTTGGGACATAATGGCGGTGCGGGGCTGGTAGAAGATCGTGTAGGGAGCTAGCTGAATGGCCCATTTTGCCACCCGGCCGGATGCATCCTGGCTGCCTATGATCTCGGCGAGCGGGGCAGTACATACGACCATGATGGGGTGCTCTTGAAAGTAGGGCTTGAGCTTCTTGGCGGCGAAGTACACACCGTAGCACATCTTCTGGTAGTGTGGGTAGTTCTGCTTCGAGGCGGATAATACTTCACTTAAATAATACACCGGCCTCTATACTAGCTGAGCTCGGACTTCTTCTGGGCGCTGGACCACGATAACTATGCTAACCACCCAGCTAGTGGCGGCAATGTAATGGAGCATGTGCTCTTTTTCAGTCGGTGCTGCCAAGAGAGGTGTCGTGGTCAGCATCTTCTTTAGCTCGTGGAAAGCTTGGTCTGCTTGGTCGTTACACTTGAAGTGAGTGGACTTCTTCATGAGTCGGTAGTGGGGGAGAGCTTTCTCTCTGAGCCGGCTGATGAAGTGGTTCAAGGAAGCCAAGCATCCGGTGAACTTCTGGATGCCTCGAAGCTTGGTGGGAATCTCCATTCTCTCTATGGCCTTGATCTTCATCGGGTTGCACTCGATGCCGCGTTCGGAGACCAGAAAGCCTAGAAGCTGGCCGGTTGGTACTCCAAACACGCATTTCTCGGGGTTAAGCTTGATTTGAAACTGGCGCAAGTTTTCAAATGTCTCTATGAGGTCTTCCAGCAAGGTGCCGCGCTTCTCTGTCTTCACCACAATATCGTCTACATAGACGTGGGCATTTCTACCGAGCTGCTTGAGGAGGCATTTCTGCATGCAACGCTGAAAAGTGGCACCGACATTTCTCAAGCCGAATGTCATAGTCAGGTAGCAGAAAGCTCTGAATGGTGTGATGAAGGCGATCTTCAGGTGGTTAGCTGGATCCAACTTTATCTGGTGGTAGCCTGAGTAAGCATCCAAGAATCTCAACAGCTCGCATCCATCTGTGGAGTCTATTATTTGATCAATCCTTGGCAGGGCAAAGGGATCTTTGGGGCAGGCCTTTTTGAGGCTAGTGTAGTCTATACACATGCGCCACTTGTTAATTTTCTTCAGCACGAGGACTGGGTTGGCGAGCCACTCAGGAAAGAAAACCTCCATAATGAAGCCGGCTGCCAGAAGCCGAGCTATCTGTTCTCCTACAATCCTTCTCTTCTCTTCTGATAGTCGGCGGAGGGGCTATTTGACTGGTTTTGCACCTTCTCGGACGTGTAGTTTGTGCTCGGCTAATTCCTTCGGAACACCCGGCATGTCCTTGGGGGACCATGCGAAGATGTCCCGATTCTCACGGAGGAAATCGATGAGCTCGCCTTCCTATTTGCTATCTAGGTTTGCCCCGATTGTGGCAAACCTTTCCGGGTGCTCTGGGTCCAGAGGTATCTTCTTTGTCTCTTTGGCCGGTTGGAAAGAACCTTGGGCATCATACTCCTTGGGGTCCGGGGACACGGCCGGCTGCTTGCCGGCCATGGCCACGACTCGATCCAACATCTTCTTCTCTTCAGCAAGCACGAGGGACTCGGCCAGCCGGCTACTAGCTGCCGCACACTCGGAGGATTTCTTGTAGTCTCCGGCTATGGTGATGATGCCCTTGGAACTCGGTATCTTCATATTGAGGTAGGCATAGTGGGGTACAACCATGAACTTGGCCAGAGCAGGTCGGCCAAGCAACGCGTGGTAAGGGCTCTCCAAATCCACTACCTCAAACCACACTGCCTCTCGACAGAAATGATCCTTGTCCCCGAAGAGGACATCTATCTTGATCTTGCCGATTGGGGAGCAAGACAGGCCGGGTACGATGCCATGGAACACAGTCCTACTAGGCATGAGCTGCTTTGTCTTGATGCTCAGCTTCTCCATGGTGTCACGGTACAGTATGTTGATGCTGCTCCCGCCATCTATCAGCACGCGGGAGAAGCGGGCAGCTCGCCTTTCTTTTGCGAGGGTGGCGTCCAAGACCAATGCGTAAGGGCCGGGAGACGGCATCACCTCTGGGTGATCGGCCCGGCTCCAGCTGATAGGCCTTTCTGACCAGTGCATGAACTCGGGGTTGTTGGAGGCAACTGCGTTGACTTCTTGGTGCTATCGGCGCCGGCTACGCCGATCTTCTGGTTGGCTCATAAAGACGACGTAGGCGGCATGTTCGTCGGGGAACTCGTCTTGAATAGCCCCGACTGCTGGTCGAGCGGCCGGCTGCGGAGGGGCCGGAGGCGGCTGACCAGCAGGCGGAGGCGGCGCTATCCCCTCGCCCTTGGAGATCCTCGTGAGCCAGTGGCATTTTCGGGTCGTGTGGTTTGAAGTCTTCACGCCACTGTGGAACTTGCAGGGGGCATCAAGTGCTTGCTTGTAGGAGAAAGCCGACTGCCAAGCCGGCCTGCTGCCTTTCTGCTTCTTGGCCGTGGGCCGCCCTTCGGGTTGTTCGTCTTCGACTGTGGCCACCTGCCGACTGGTGGAAGGTGGCATGGGAGCCTTGCGCTTGTGGTTGTTCTGGTATGGGCGTCGGCTGGAATCTCCTGCCAGAGTCTTGGGACTCGGAGCGAGCACCTTCTCGGAGGCGTCTACTTGGAGCTCGGTCTTCATTGAGGAATCGGCCGTGGCGTATATATCAGCTATGACTAGCAGCTCGTCGAGGGTAGTCGGCTCGTCGCAGAGGAGTCGGTGCTTGAGGAGGGTGCCTTCTCGGCACCCGGCGGTGAAGTACTCTATAGCTCGAACCTCGTGCACCCCTTCGCAGGAATTGCGGAGCTCGGCCCAACGCGTGAGGTAGTCGCGAGTTGATTCGTTGGGCCCTTGGACACACAAGGAGAGCTGTCGGGGCTTGAGAGCCCGCTTGTAGGTGCTGGTGAAGTTACAGATGAAGGCTTCTATGAAGTCTAGCCAGCTGTTGACGCTGTAAGGCTTGAGGCTGTTGAGCCAGGTGCGCATCGTGCCTTGGAGCATGAGGGGGACATACTTCACGGCAACACGCCTGTTGCCGTTCGCGATGCTAACCGCAGTGGAGTAGTCGATCAACCAATCTTCCGGCTTCACGGAGCCGTTGTACTTGGGCGTGTCTCTTGGGAGCGAGAACCCTTTGGGGAAGGGCTCGTCGCGGATGCAGGGGCCGAAGCAAGGCGGGCCGACATCATCTTCTTCTTCCAGAGCCAGGGATCGCGCTAGGCGGTCGATCCGGTGGCGGGCATCATTCCCGTCGACTCCTTCGTGGCAGCCCAGTCGGCCGCTGAGAGTCAGATGCATGACATGCAAAGGAGTAGGATATCTCTCCCCATGAGGCGGAGGAGGAGGCGGGTCGCCCCGCCACTCCACAGCTTGAGGGCGGCCTTCTGCGTCACGCTCGATGGAGATTCGAGTCCGGCTGCAGCTGACAGCCGACTCCTTTTCTTTCCTCGCGCGGGTGTTGCCCGCAGTCGGCGTTCGGGACGTTGCACTATGCTCTCGGCGTGGGGGAGGACTTTCGGCGCGGACACCGGCTTCATGCTGCTCTGTGGCCGCGTCGATAAGCTGCTGGATGCGTCTGGTCATGTAGGGGAGCTCGTCGGGCCCTAGTCCATTCAGCTCGTCTGCAGCCGCCTGGGCGGCGCGGGTTCTCGAGAGGCGTGGCATAGACTGGGCGGTCTGCTCCCAGCATGTCGGCGATAGCCACGCCGTCTTTCTTGATGATGCCGACGTGGCTCGGCCCGTCGGGAGCCGGCGTGCCGAAGGCGGCGCGGTCGACTTCGCGCTGGTGAGCCTCGATGAGGCATCTCATGGAAGCTAGCTTCTGGCCCTCCGCAATGAGGGCGAGGCGGCGCGCCTCCAATGTCTTGGCGTCGGCGTCGGCCGGGATGGGGGCGGACAAGTCGTGCAGCGCCGTCTGCAGGGCATCGTGGGTGTTTTCGCTAGAGGCGGCGCCGTGGCTGATGACCAGTACCTCGGTGATGGTGCTGCCGCTGCTGTCGGCTCGAGGAAGAGGGTCGTTGATAATTACCACGTTGAAGGGGAAGGCATCAAGCGACGCCGTGTCAGAGTTGACAAGCATCGGGTCGGTGGAGCCAACCGACTCCCAGTCCACGGCAAGCTCGCCGGAGACATGGAGTTGGTCGAGGAGGCTGACGAGGTGGCTCTCGGGGCAACCTATGCCTGCGTCGGATGCGGGCTCATCGGAGATGCGAGCCTCGCCAAGAACATTGGCGAGGCAACTCGCCGCGCAGGAGCCGGCGACGCCTTGCGGCGCGTCAGGCCAAGCGTCATTGGGCGAGACGGGCTGGCTGTGCTCGCTGGGAAGGAAGAGGGTTCCCGTCCAGAACAGGTTGGTGCACCTGGCCCCATGGTGGGCGCCAAATGTCGGGTGGTTGGTGCGACATATGCCAACGGGTGGCTTATCATTGTGGGAGCCAATAAAACATCGCCAGTGCCTGGAAACGGGATAAGGCGGATCTTACCCAGCTTCAGGGATCTCCGTGGAGATAACACCCCTACTGCTGCTCTGCGGGGTCTCCGCATGGTCACTAGATCGACAAGTAGCTACAAGAGGCTCCTTGAGCTGTTCGCTGAAAGGATGAAGAAGGGCAAGGCTAGCCCGCTTCTCCTCTCAATGTGGTGTCTAAAACTACTGAAAAAGGATCCTCCTGCATGGGTGCCCTGGGGGGTTTATATAGGCCTACCCCCTAGGGGTACAATGGTAATCCGGCTGGGCATGGGCCCCAACCGTCTGTGTCTACGCTCACCGGCTTCTCCACCGACCGATGGGGCCCGCCGACTAGTGGACCCCGCCGGGTGCCAGCCTTCTGGTCGACAGGCCGGTCCCACCGCTCGGGGGTCTTATCGGAGGCTGGTCACTGTTGCCTCGCCTCTGGTGACGAGGGCCTTGTCGTGGTAAGCATGGCTACAGTGCTACCGCCTGGCAGCTTATTGCTGTAGCCTTACCTCGTCTTTTCTCCTTAATGGGGCGACTCCTTCAAGGGTGTGAACTAGCCGGCTATTGGAAGTCGGCCATACGCCAGGCCGACTGGGGGAGGCATGGCCGCCTTTAGGCGTCTCCCTGACTGAGGGGGGCCGCCACCCACGGGTCGTACTGACAGCTCGCCGTGGGTGACGTCATGGTCAACATGGAAATAGTGCCGCACCGGACGGGTGATGGCTGCCCCGTACAGTGCACTATGGCCATGCGCGTCCCGGGATTCGGGGGTGGCAGGTTTCACGGTAGTCACGCCCCGTCTCATCGCTGTTATGTGGGTGCAGACTCTGAGGGCACGATCTTGGTCTCCTACTGGGGGGCCGGCTTCTTGGCGTCGGCCTTCTCGTGGCCGGCTTCTTGGAGCCAGCCCTCTCGTGGTTTCCTTCACGAGGATTTCAGGGCTGGGCCGCCTTCGTGCAGCCGGCCTGAGAGGTAGCCGGTTGGGGGATGGCGGCCCTACGTCTTGGATGCTTGAAGGCTTGATCGGCCTATAATTTTTCTGAGGAGCCAGGGGAGTCGGCTAGGCTACCCGTGGTCATTTACTCCGACAATCATGCTTTTTATTCAAAGATCTATCATGAATCGCTTCTTAAAGTAATTCATCACACTCTTCAGATTCACGAATTTCAAGCAAAACCTCATAAAGATAATCTAGTGCACTCAACTCACTAGCAATAGGTTCGTTATAATTGGATCTCTTAAAGAGATTAGCAAGTGGATGCGGATCCTTAAACTTTTAGCAAGCGAAGATGCAAGCAAAAAGAAGGTACATGTTAACACAAGATCCAACAGAAGAAGGGCCAAAGAAAAGGCAAAGGTGAAGTGGGGGAGAGGAACACGAGAGGCAAATGGCAAATAATGTAATGGGAGGGAGAAGAGTTTATGCTGGGTACTTCGTATGTCTTGACTTGAGCATAGATCTCCCCGGCAACGGCGCCAGAAATCCTTCTTGCTACCTCTTGAGCATGCGTTTTACCCTGAAGAGGAAAGGGTGATGCAGCAAAGTAGCGTAAGTATTTCCCTCGGTTTTTGAGAACCAAGGTATCAATCCAGTAGGAGACTACACGCAAATCTCCTAGTACCTGCGCAAACAATCAAGAACCTTGCAACCAACGTGATAAAGGGGTTGTCAATCCCTTCACGGCCACTTGCAAAAGTGAGATCTAATAGAGATAATAAGATAAATATTTTTGGTATTTTTGTTGTTTAGATTGGAAAGTAAAGATTGCAAAATAAACAGCGGCAAGTTGACGGGAAACTAATATGATGTAAAATAGACTCGGGGGCCATAGGTTTCACTAGTGGCTTCTCTCATGATAGCATATACAAATTACTACCGAGCAATTGATAGAAAAGCACATAGTTATGAGAATATCTAGGCATGATCATGAACATACGCATCACGTCCGTGTCAAGTAGACCGAAACGATTCTGCATCTACTACTATTACTCCACACACTGACCGCCATCCAGCATGCGTCTAGAGTATTAAGTTCATAAGAACAGAGTAACGCATTAGGCAAGATGACATGACGTAGAGGGATAAACTCAAGCAATATGATATAAACCCCATCTTTTTATCCTCGATGGCAACAATACAATACATGTCTTGCTGCCCCTGCTGTCACTGGGAAAGGACACCACTAGATTGAACCCAAAGCTAAGCACTTCTCCCATTGCAAGAAAGATCAATTTAGTAGGCCAAACTAAACCGATAATTCGAAGAGACTTGCAAAGATATCAAATCATGCATATAATAATTCAGAGAAGAAGCAAATATTGTTCATAGATAATCTTGATCATCAACCCACACTTCATCGGATCTCGGCAAACACACTGCAAAAAGTATTACATCGAATAGATCTCCAAGAACATCAAGGAGAACTTTGTATTGAGAACCAAAGAGAGAGAATGAGCCATCTAGCTAATAACTATGGACCCGAAGGTCTGTGGTAAACTACTCATACATCATCGGAAATGCTATGGTGTTTATGTAGAAGCCCTCCATGATCAAATCCCCCTCCAACATATCGCTGGAAAAGGCCCCAAGATGGGATCTCACGGGTACAGAAGGTTGCGGCGGTGGAAAAGTGGTTTTGTGGCTCCCCCTGATGTTTTTAGGGTATAAGAGTATATATAGGCAAAAGAAGTAGGTCGGTGGAGCTACGAGGGGCCCACGAGGGTGGGGGGCATGCCTACCTCCCTGGGCGCGCCCTCCTACCGCGTGGTCGCCTCGTTGCATCTCTGACTTCGACTTCAAGTCTCCTGGATGACGTTTGTTCCAAGAAAGATCGTCGCAAAGGTTTTGTTTTGTTTGGATTTCGTTTGATATCTCTTTTCTGTGAAACACTGAAATAGGCAAAAAAACAGTAATTTGCACTGGGCTTTTGGTTAATAGGTTAGTCCCAAAAATAATATAAAAATGCATATTAATGTCCATTAAAAATCCAAAACAGATGATATAATAGCATGGAACAATTGAAAATTATAGATACGTTGGAGACTTATTAGATACGACGACAAACATCACATTCAGCAACCTAACGAGCAATGTCTTGCTTCATATTAGACCACCATAATCTCTGATGAATGTCTTGGTACATCTTGGTACTACTGGGATGAATAGACAATGGAGTGTCATGAGTTTCTTTCATAACTTCCTAAATCATATCCATGTTGTCTTTTGAAGGAACCACTAGGCGACCTTTAAAGAACAAGGTGTCATCATCTTCAGGTGTGAAGAATGAGGGCCTTCCTTATGCGAGGTAGAGCTTAATCGAGTCATATTTCTGTAGCCTTTTGATGCTCTCCATGAGATCTAGTTCGACAACCAGGGTATTGAGGGAACCCTGAGGAAAAACACGGACGTTCATCTTGCAGAACTCTGGAGGACGGGGAGCGAGTACAACAGGTGGAACAATATCGAGGTTTAGCTTTCTGAGTTCTTCAACAAGCGAGGGATGAACTTTGTGAACCTCGAGATGGTTGCAATATGACTTGCGTCTCAAAGCATCATCCATTACATTAGTATTGCCTGGGGTATAGGAAATACCCACGTCAGAATTTGCTACAGTCTCCATCTATCTCTGCTGACGATGGTTCAAATCTGGCTGAGTAAATAGATACTTCAGACTTTGATGGTCGGTGAAGATATCGCAACGATTACCAAGGAGGTAATGGCGCCACTATTTTAGTGCATGAATGACAGCAGCAAGCTAGAGGTCATGAATTGGATAGTTCTCTTCGTGTGGGCGTAACAGACGACATGCATAGTCAATCACTCTGCGTTCTTGCATTAGGACACAGCCTAATCCTTGTCGTGAAGCATCACAGTAAATGACGAAAGCCATCTTCGTATATGGCAGAGCAAGCACTGGGGCAGAAGTCAGCTTGTCTTTGAGTGCTTGGAAACTTTCCTAACACTTTTCTGTCCACTCAAACTTGACGCTTTTGTGAAGCAGACCAGTAAGGGGCTTTGCGATCTTGGAGAAGTTCTCGACAAATCGATGGCCGTAGCTGGCGAGTCCGAGAAAACTTCTGACTTGTTTGACATTCTTCGGAGGAGTCCAATTGAGAATAGCCTGAACTTGCTCGGGGTTGACGACAATACAATCCTTGGAGATGACATACCCAAGATAGGTAACTTCGGGTAGCCAGAATTCACGTAGAATACTTGGCATATAGTTGATGTTCTCGAAGCTTTTCCAGAACAAGTCAAAGGTGTTTAGCATGTTCTTCTTTATTGTTCGAATATACCAAGATATCATCCAGATAAACCATGACGAACTTGTCGAGGTATTCCATGAATATACAGTTCATAATGCGAGAGAATGTCGCAGGAGCATTAGTCAAACCGAAGGACATGACGGTGTACTCGTATGAACCATAGCGAGTAACGAATGCAGTCTTGAGGATATCCTCTTCATGAACCCGGGTCTGGTGGTAACTGAGGGGGTCCTGGATTATGGGGTCCTTGGGTGTTTGGGATACGTGATGTGGGCCGGACAGATGGGCCGTGAAGATACAAGATAGAAGGCCTTCCCTCGTGTCTGGATGGGACTCTCCTTGGCGTGGATGGCAAGCTTAGCATGCAGATATGAATATTCCTTTCTCTGTAAACCGAATCTGTACAACCCTATCCCCCTCCGGTGTCTATATAAACCGAAGGGTTTAGTCCTTAGAGAAAATCATAATCATACAGGCTAGACAACTAGGGTTTAGCCATTACGATCTCGTGGTAGATCAACTCTTGTAACCCTTATACTCATTAAAGTCAATCAAGTAGGACGTAGGGTATTACCTCCATTAAAAGGGCCTAAACCTAGGTAAACATCATGTCCCTTGTCTCCTATTACCATTGATCCTTAGATGCACAGTTCGGGACCCCCTACCCACGATCTGCCGGTTTTGACACCGACATTGGTGCTTTCGTTGAGAGTTCCACTGTGCCGTCGTCGAAAGGCTTGATGGCTCCATAAATCATCTGCAACAATGCTGCCGTGAAGGAGATTTTTCTCGTTGGCTACATCTTTGTATTCGGCAGCTTCGCACTGCGTGCCAACTCAGTTGGCCACCTGGAGTAGATCGACAGCTATGCCCCTGGTCACCAGATAAGTTTTGGAAATCTGAACTATGTCGTTGATATCCGAAGACTTGATCTTCCAAGGGTTCGCGGCCTCAACCACCGCTCCGGACTTAGATCCGGAGCGCGTCATTAGGTCCAAAGACGGGAGTCTAGATCCCGCCGGACTCTCTGCGGCCTTAGAGCTCAGCACCAAAAGAATAGCGTCTTCGGCAATCATTGAAAGGCCGGACTCTTCTCCGGCACTACTTCCGAACCCTGGAGGCCCGCGTCATGCGAGCTCGGCCCAGAGACTTCCGACCATGTCCAAACCCCGATCTTAAATGAGGCTTTGGACCTAATGCGATCCCTCATCATCAAAGAGGAACCGCTTCTGAACCACGCCCAGCCCAGACCAGGGGCTGGAAATAGGGAATTTTACTTCCCACCCACCACCCACTTCATAGCCACTGTCGAGGACCTAACGGACATGCGACGATTTCGGAGAGGAGCAGGCCCAAAACCCGCCGGTCATCGGACGTTGGACGACCACCTCCTCATATGACGTATATATGGTGGATACACCTAAAAACGGCGATGGCGATGATGAGAAAAACCCAGTCAAGGATGAACCTCCTGAGATACCGCGGAAACGATGACGCCGGAGGTGCCACTCTAAATCGCGTCGCGGTAAGAATATTAATACCGGCACCGAAGAAAATGATACTTCGGAGAATGTCGAAGACGAAGAAAACCCTATCAAACAGGATGATCGGGAGGACGGGTAAGTTGACCTTGACGAACAAACAGGGGACAACGACTCGGACGACAGCAACTATCTGCCACTCTCCGAGGACAACGTAAGCCTCGGCGATGAAGATTTTATCGTGCCAGAGGAACCCCTCGAACAAGAGCGCTTCAAGCGTCGGCTAATAGCCACGGCTAGAAGCCTAAAAAGAAACATCAAAAGCTTCAAGCCGACTAAGATCTGCTCAATGACAGATGGACTAACGTCCTTGTAGCCGAAGAATACGACCTTGAAGGCCCAGCAAAGAGTTACCCAAAGCGTAAGCTGCTACCCCAACTCGACGATGAGGCGTTGGAACCCATACCACCCGTGCGTAATGCGGCTGACGGACCTGATAGACCACCACGTGGCCAGGACAGAGCGGCAACTCAAGTGGAACACCAGCCCGCACCACCTCGCCATAAAAGCAGAGATACAATAGCTCAGCGATACAGATACGACCTACGATAGGACCTGGAAAATAGGGCAGGTCAGACCACGTCAATCTACGGATTGCAGGGGCGTGCTCCGGCGCGAGAGGCGGGCTATCAAGCCTGGTGCGATCAACACAACCAACCCCGGGCTGAAAACCGCATATGGACTCCATCTGAACTGCGTCGTGACATGGCCCGATACAGAGGCGCCGCACACCCCCTATGCTTCACCGATGAGGTAATGGAACACGAGTTCCTTGAAGGGTTTAAACCCATGAACATCAATCATATGACGGCACAACAGATCTAGCAGTATGGATTGAAAATTTTCTTCTCCACAGTCACATGGCTCAGGGTGATGATCTACACGCCATCAAATACCTTCCCCTAAAAATTAAGGGGCCGGCTAGGCACTACTTAAACAGCCTCCCAGAAAACTCTATTGGAAGCTAGGAAGACTTGGAAGATGCTTTTAGAGACCACTTCCAAGGCACTTATGTCCGGCCACCGGATGCCGATGACCTCAGTCATATAGTCCAACAGCTCGGAGAGTCGGCCAGGAAATTCTGGACCAAGTTCCTAATTAAAAAGAATCAGATTGTTGATTGTCTGTACACCGAAGTCCTAGCGGCCTTCAAACACAACATCCACGACGAATGGCTCGCCCGACACCTGGGCGAAGAAAAGACGAAGTCCATGGCAGCCCTTACATCACTAATGACCCGCTTCTACGAGGGCGAGGATAGCTGGCTAGCCCGTAGCGGTAACAGTACCAGTGACCCCGGCACTTCCGACGCGTGAAACGGCAATGGAAGGCCCCGGCGCAACAAACATAAGCGTCGGAGCAACAATGATGATAAAGAGAATACGATAGTCAACGCCGGATTTAGTGGCTCCAAATCCGGTTAACGGAAGAAGCCATTCAAATGAAACAAAGACGGTTCATCAAGCCTAGACCAAATACTTCATCAACCCTGCCAGATCCACGACACTCCTGATAAGCCTGCCAACCATACCAACACCAGTTGTTGGGTATTCAAACAGGTCGGCAAGTTAAATGTCGAACATAAGGAGAAAGGGTCACCCAGTGAGGATGACAACGAGGAACCTCGCGTACAGAAAACATGGGGTCAGAAGAAATTTCCCTCCGAAGTCAAAACGGTGAACATGATATACGTCACCCATCTCCCCAAGAGGGAGTGCAAGCGCGCGCTAAGGGACATCTATGCGATAGAGCCAGTTGCCCCAAAATTCAACCCATGGTCGAGCTATCCGATCACCTTCGATCGCAGGGACCATCCGACCAGTATCCGTCACGGAGGTTCGGTCGCCTTAGTCCTCGATCCAATCATAGAGGGATTTAACCTTACGTGAGTCCTCATGGACGGCGGCAGCAGCCTTAACCTTCTCTATCAGGACATAGTCTGCTAGATGGGTATTGATTCGTGAAGAATCAAGGAGTGATACCCAGTGTAGAGGCCCGCTGCACGGGCTCAATCACATTGGAAGTGGTCTTCGGCTCGCTGGACAACTTCCGCAGAAAAGAATTGATCTTCGATATTGTCCTCTTCCATAGTGGCTGCCACACACTGCTCGGACGAAACGTGTTCGCTCATTTCAATGCAGTCCCACACTACGCCTATCTCAAACTCAAGATGCCCGGACCACGCGGTGTTATAACAGTGAATGGAAACATGGAATGCTCCCTCCGCACTGAGGAGCACACCGTGGCCCTGGCAGCAGAAGTACAGGGTGGCCTCATTAAGCCAACTATTACATCGGCGGCCAAGTCCTCGGACACTGTCAAACGAGTCCGGACTACCCCATTGTATGATAGTCCAGCTCATGAGGAGCTCGATTAGCAATGTGGCCTCCACCTCATCCCCTACCGAATTATGGCATATGTACCATGCGTACATAATTACGCACTAAAAATACCATGGGAAAGGACGGAGGCAGAATAAGGACAATGTCTGCAATACTGCTAGACCCTATGAGGACACTTACATTTCCTTTTTATTTCCTTTTTATTTTTCTAGGTTCCTCGCAACCCACACCACCCTTTCGATGGTACCAAGGCCTCTTTCCGTGGCCTATTATAAAAACACAGGTCGATGATCCTCTCGAAGGACAATACACCAAGGAGAAAAGCAGCATAGACGCATGCCAAAGTACCTAAAAGATCCTTAAAGGTGACCTCGTCCACTTTCAGGATGCATGCATGGTTTCCCCTTGTGTTCGGCATGTAAAATAGCCTTGTTGCTTGATACGTCCATTTTTCATCATGCTTTTATATCGATATTTATCGCATTATGGGCTGTTATTACACATTATGTCATAATACTTTTGCCTATTCTCTCTTATTTTACAAGGTTTACATGAAGAGGGAGAATGCCGGCAGCTGGCATTCAGGGCTGGAAAAGGAGCAAATATTAGAGACCTATTATGCACAACTCCAAAAGTCTTGAAACTTCACGGGAGCAAGTTTCAAAATATATAAAGAAATATTGGGTGAAAGAAGTACCAGAGGGGGCCACCCACCATCCACGAGGGTGGGGGTGCACCCTACCCCCCTGGGCACGCCCCTACCTCGTGGGGCCCCAGGCAGCCCTCTGATTCCCATCTTAAGCTATATGGAGTCTTTCGTCCAAGAAAAAAATGATAAGCAAGCTCATGGGACGAAACTCCGCCACCACGAGGCGGAACCTTGGTGGAACCAATCTAGGGCTCCGGCGGAGTAGTTCTGTCAGGGAAACTTCCCTCCGGGAGGGGGAAATCATCACCATCATCATCACCATAGATCCTCTCATCGGGAGGGGGTCAATCTCCATCAACATCTTCACCAACACCATCTCATCTCAAACCCTAGTTCATCTCTTGTATCCAATCTTTGTCCCAAAGCCTCAGATTGGTACCTGTGAGTTGCTAGTAGTTTTGATTACTCCTTGTAGTTGATGCTAGTTGGTTTATTTGGTGGAAGATCATATGTTCATATCCTTTATGAATATTAATACCCCTCTGATTATGAACATGAATATGATTTGTGAGTAGCTACGTTTGTTCCTGAGGACATGGGAGAAGTCTTCCTATAAGTAGTCATGTGAATTTGGTATTCGTTCGATATTTTGATGAGATGTATGTTGTCTTTCCTCTAGTGGTGTCATCTGAACGTCGACTACATGACACGTTGCCATTGTTTGGGCCTAGAGGAAGGCATTGGGAAGTAATAAGTAGCTGATGGGTTGCTAGAGTGACAGAAGCTTAAACCCTAGTTCATATGTTGCTTCGTAAGGGGCTGATTTGGATCCATATGTTTCATGCTATTGTTAGGTTTACCTTAATACTTTTGTTGTAGTTGCAGATGCTTGCAATAGGTGTTAATCATAAGTGGATGCTTGTCCAAGGAAGGACAGTACCCAAGCACCGGTCCACCCACATATCAAATTATCAAAGTACCGAACGCGAATCATATGGGCGTGATGAAAACTAGCTTGACGATAATTCCCATGTGTCCTCGGGAGCGCTTTCCTTTATATTAGAGTTTGTCCAGGCTTGTCCTTTGCTACAAAAAGGATTGGGCCATCTTGCTGCACCTTATTTACTTTTCTTACTTGTTACCCGTTACAAATTACCTTATCACAAAACTATCTGTTACCGATAATTTTAGTGCTTGCAGAGAATACCTTACTGAAAACTGCTTATCATTTCCTTCTGCTCCTCATTGGGTTCAACACTCTTATTTATCTAAAGGACTACGATAGATCCCCTATACTTGTGGGTCATCAAGACTCTTTTCTGGTGCCGTTGCCGGGGAGTGAAGTGCCTTTGGTAGGTGGAATTTGGTAAGGGAAAATTTATATAGTGTGCTGAAATTTACTACCACTTGTTACTATGGAACATAATCCTTTGAGGGGCTTGTTTGGGGTATCTTCACCCCGACCAGTAGAGCAAAGAGTTGCTCCTCAACCTACTGAACCTACTAAAAATGTTTACTTTGAAATTCCTTCGGGTATGATAGAGAAACTTCTAGCTAATCCTTTCACGGGTGATGGAACATTACATCCTGATTTGCACCTAATCTATGTGGATGAAGTTTGTGGATTATTTGAGCTTGCAGGTATGCCCGAGGATGTTATCAAGACGAAGGTCCTCCCTTTATCTTTGAAGGGAAAGGCATTGACATGGTTTAGGCTATGTGATGATATCCTATGCATCTTGGAATTTCATCAAAAGTTTTATCCTATGCATCTTGTTCATTGTGATCGTAATTACATATATAATTTTTGGCCTCGTGAAGGAGAAAGCATCGCTCAAGCTTGGGGGAGGCTTAAGTCAATGTTATATTCATGCCCCAATCATGAGCTCTCATGAGAAATTATTATTCAAATTTTTTATGTTCGGCTTTCTCTCAATGAGCGCTCCATGCTTGATACTTCTTGTACTGGTTCTTTTATGATTAAGACTATTGAATTCAAATGGGATTTACTGGAAAGAATTAAACGCATCTATGAAAATTGGGATCTCGACGAAGGTAAGGAGTCAGGTATAACACCTAAGTGTGATTGTGTTAAATCTTTTATGGATACCAATGCTTTCCGTGAATTTAGCACTGAATATGGACTTGACTCTGAAATAGTAGCTTCTTTCTATGAATCCTTTGTGACTCATGTTGATCTCCCTAAGGAGAAGTGGTTTAAGTATAATCCCCCCATTGAAGTAAAAGTAGTTGCACCTATTAAAGTTGAAGAAAAGACTATCACTTATAATGATGCTGTTGTTCCTACTACTTATATTGAGAAACCACCTTTCCCTGTTAGAATAAAGGATCATGCTAAAGCTTCAATTGTGGTTCGTAAGAGTAATACTAGAACACCTACTCCCTCTGAGAAAATTAAAGTTGATCCTAGTATTGCCATGGTTAAAGATCTCTTGGCTGATAATATTGATGGGCATGTTATTTACTTCTGTGATGGAGCTGCTAGAATTGCTAGACCCGATACTAAAAATAAACATAGACCTGTTGTAGGCATGCCTGTTATTTCTGTTAAAATAGGAGATCATTGCTATCATGGCTTATGTGATATGGGAGCTAGTGCAAGTGCAATACTTCATTCCTTATATAAATAAATTATGCATGATATTGCACCTACTGAGATAGAGGAAATTATTATTACAATTAAGCTGGCCAATAGAGATACTATTTCACCAGTTGGGATTGTTAGAGATGTTGAAGTCTTGTGTGGGAAAGTTAAAGATCCTGCTGATTTTCTTATTCTTGGTTCCCCACAAGATGACTTTTGTCACATTATATTTGGTAGACCCTTCTTGAATACAGGTAATGCTAAGATAGACTGCAATAAGGATATTGTTTTTGTTGGTTTAGGGGATATGTCTCATGAGTTTAATTTTGCTAAATTTCATAGACAACCCCATGATAAAGAATTTCCTAGTAAAGATGAAATTATTGTTCTTGCTTCTATTGCCGTGGCTCCTAGTGATCCTTTAGAAAAATATTTTCTAGACCATGAAAATGATATGTTTATGAATGCAAGAAGGGAAATAGATGAAGTATTATTTAAACAGGGACCCATTTTGAAACAGAACTTGCCTGTTGTAATCCTAGGGGATCCTCCTCCGTCCAAGGGTGATCCCATGTTTGAGCTTAAACATTTACCTGATACTCTCAAATATGCTTATCTTGGTGAGAAAGAGATATATCCTGTTATTATTAGTGCTAACCTTTCAGAGCATCAAGAAAAGAAATTATTGAAAACTCTGAAGAAGCACTGTGCTGTTGTTGGATATACTCTTGATGACCTTAAGGGCATTAGTCCCACTCTATGCCAACACAAAATTAAATTGGAGAAAGACGTGAAACCGGTTGTTGATCACCAACGATGGTTAAATCCTAAGATGAAAGAAGTGGTAAGAAAAGAAATACTAAAGCTTCTCGAGGCAGGTATAACTTATCCCATTGCTGATAGTCAGTGGGTAAGTCCCGTCCATTGTGTCCCTAAGAAGGGAGGTATTATTGTTGTTCCTAATGATAAAGACAATTTGATCCCACAAAGAATTGTTACATGTTATAGAATGGTAATTGATTTCAGAAAATTAAATAAAGCTACTAAAAAGGATCATTACCCTTTACCTTTTATTGATCAAATGCTAGAAATATTATCCAAACATACAAATTTTTCCTTTCTAGATGGTTATTCTGGTTTCTCTCAAATACCTGTGTCAAAAGAGGATCAACAAAAGACAACTTTTACTTGCCCTTTTGGTACCTTTGCTTATAGACATATGCCTTTTGGTTTATGCAATGCACCTGCTACCTTTGAAAGATGTATGACCGCTATATTCTCTGACTTTTGTGAAAAGATTGTTGAGGTATTCATGCATGATTTTTCTGTATATGGAACTTATTTTGATGATTGCTTAAGCAACCTTGATCGAGTTTTGCAGAGATGTGAAGAAACTAATCTTGTCTTGAATTGGGATAAGTGCCACTTTTATTGTTAATGAAGGTATTGTCTTGGGGCATAAAATTTCCGAAAGAGGTATTGAAGTGGATAAAGCTAAGGTTGATGCTATTGAAAAGATGTCGTGTCCTAAGGACATTAAAGGTATAAGAAGTTTCCTTGGTCATGCCGATTTTTATAGGAGGTTCATTAAGGACTTCTCAAAAATCTCCAGGCCTCCGACTAATCTCTTACAAAAATATGTTCCTTTTGTCTTTGATGATGATTATGTAGAAGCATTTGAAATACTTAAGAAATATTTGATTTCTGCACCTATTATTCAGCCTCCTGATTGGAATTTACCATTTGAAATTCTGTGTGATGCTAGTGATTATGCTGTAGGGGTTGTTCTAGGACAAAGAGTTGATAAGAAATTATATGTTATCCAATATTCTAGTAAAACTCTAGATAGTGCTCAAAGAAATTATGATACTACTGAAGAAGAGTTTTTAGCAGTTGTATTTGCCTGTGATAAGTTCAGACCTTATATAGTAGATTCTGAAGTAACTGTTCACACTGATCATGCTGCTATTAAATATCTTATGGAAAAGAAAGATGCCAAACCTAGACTTATTAGATGGGTTCTCTTGCTACAAGAATTTGATTTGCATATTATTGATAGAAAGGGAGCTGAGAACCCCGTTGCAGACAACTTGTCTAGGTTAGAGAATGTTCTTGATGACCCACTACCTATAGATGATAGCTTTCCTAATGAACAATTAGCTATCATAAATGCCTCTTGTACTGCTCCATGGTATGCTGATTATGCTAATTATATTGTCGCTAAATTTCTACCACCTAGTTTGACATACCAGCAAAAGAAAAAGTTCTTCTATGATTCAAGACGTTACTTTTGGGATGACCCACACCTTTATAAAGAAGGAGTAGATGGTGTTATTATACATTGTGTACCTGAGCATGAACAGGAACAGGAACAGATCCTACGCAAGTGTCACTCTGAGGCTTATGGAGGACACCATGCTGGAGATAGAACTGCACATAAGGTTTTGCAATCCGGTTTTTATTGGCCTACTCTCTTCAAAGATGCCCGTAAGTTTGTCTTGTCTTGTGATGAATGCCATAGAATTGGTAATATTAGTAGATGTCAAGAAATGCATATGAATTATTCACTTGTTATTGAACCATTTGATGTCTTTGGCTTTGATTATATGGGACCGTTTCCTTAATGGGTATACACATATTTTAGTTGCTGTTGATTACGTTACTAAGTGGGTAGAAACTATTCGAACTAGTAGTGCTGATCATAACACCTCTATTAAGATGCTTAAAGAAGTTATTTTTCCGAGGTTTGGAGTCCCTAGATATTTAATGACTGATGGTGGTTCACATTTTATTCATGGTGCTTTTGGTAAGATGCTTGCTAAGTATGATGTTAATCGTAGAATTGCATCTCCATATCATCCACGGTCTAGTGGTAAAGTAGAATTGAGTAATAGATAGCTTAAATTAATTTTGCAAAAGACTGTTAATAGATCTAGGAAGAATTGGTCCAAGAAACTTGATGATGCATTATGGGTTTATAGAACTGCATATAAAAATCCTATGGGTATGTCTCCGTATAAGATGGTTTATGGAAAAGCATGTCACTTACCTCTTGAACTAGAACATAAGGCATATTGGGCCATTAAAGAGCTCAATTATGATTTTAAACTTGCCGGTGAGAACATGCTTTTTGAAATTAGGTCACTTGATGAATGGAGAACCCAGGCTTATGAGAATGCCAAGTTGTTTAAAGAAAAAGTTAAAAGATGGCATGACAAAAGGATACAAAAACGTGAGTTTAATGTAGGTGATTATGTATTGTTATACAACTCTCATTTAAGATTTTTTGCAGGAAAACTCCTCTCTAAAAGGGAATGTCCTTACATCATCCAGGAGGTTTATCATTCCGGTGCCATAAAAGTCAACAACTTCGATGGCACAAATCCGAGGGTGGTGAACGGTCAAAGAATAAAACATTATATCTTAGGTAATCCCATAAATATTGAAACTAATGTAATTGAAACCGTAACCCGGGAGGAATACATAAAGGACACTTTCCAGAACGTTTCAGACTCCGAAAAGGAATAGGTATGAGGTACAGTAAGTAAACCAACTCCAGAACAGTTCTAATAACAATTTTTCTCTGTTTTGGAATATTTAAGAAAATAGGAAAATAAGAAGCAGTCCGGGAAGGACACGAGGCGTCCACGAGGGTGGAGGGCGCGCCCTACCCCCTGGGCACGCCCCCTGCCTCGTGGGCACCTCGTGTGGTCTCCGGACTCCGTTTTCTTGCACGATACTTCTTTTGGTCGGTAAAAATTTATTATATAATCCCCCAAAGGTTTTGACCACCTTGTCACGCAAATATCTTCTGTCTTTGTTTCGAGCTGTTTTTCTGATAGATCTGGATTGCCATGGCGTCTTCAAGTTCCCCCAAGGACAAGTTCTTCGAGAAGGTCATCAACCCCTACCTTGTGGAAGTGCTGCAACACCCTCAAACTATTGAGATGTGGGAGGGGTTGCTGCACATCCGCGATGTTGAGGGACCAAGCAAGACCGGAAGCGTGAAGACAAGACTCGAAGCAATGGAGCAACAATTTTCAAGTGCCAGGAGATGGTGGAACGTGGACTCGACACCAACCACATAATGATCACGGAGTTCACCAACACCGCCAAGCTAGATGCCAGAAACATCGGAGAGACCATCTTCAAGCTTCACGAGAAAATCAAGCATCTCCAAGCCCAGATCTATGATCTGCAAAACCAAAACTGTGAGTATGAATATAGATTCAAGAGGATGAGTTTGGATGCAGATTCAAGGATCCCGGAGACTCGATCATCCTTTGATGATGGTGAGCCTATGCCTTGGAAGATGGACGACAAGCCTACATCATCAATAACTCCATCATCACTACCTCCGAGGAAGGAGACATAAACACATGGGTATGGGCACTCTCCTTGGCAATTTCCAAGCTTGGGGGAGTGCCTAGGTATCGTATCACCATCACTTTTATCTTTACGGTTTTTCTTAGTTCGATCCTTTTAGTAATATCTTGATCTAGTAGAATAAAGTTTTAGTATGATCTAGTTTTGAGTTTTGGTTTATGATCCTTCTATGTAATCGAGTCCGTGAGCTATATAATAAAGATTAGTGTTGAGTCAAGGTTTGATTATTTTGCTATGATCTTGAGGAAATAAAATAAAAGAGAAAGAATAAAAAGAAATAAAGAGAGCATATGGATCTTATGGAGAGTAATGACTTCACATATAAAGAGTATGATGAATAAAAGTTGTTGAGAGTTGACAAACATAGTTTTGGTCATGGTTGCAATTAATAGGAAGTAATAAAGAAAGAGAGGTTTTCACATATAAATATACTATTTTGGACATCTTTTATAATTGTGAACACTCATTAAAATATGACATGCTAAAGAGTTGACGTTGGACAAGGACGACAACGTAATGGGTTATGTTTTCTTACATCTGAAATAAATTATATTGTCATGGACCATCCAACATGTTGAGCTTGCCTTTCCCTATCATGCTAGCCGAATTCTTTGCACCAAGTTGAGATACTACTTGTGCTTCCAAATATCCTTAAACCCAGTTTTGCCATAAGAGTCCACCATATCTACCTATGGATTGAGTAAGATCCTTCAAGTAAGTTGTCATCGTTGCAAGCAATAAAAATTGCTCTCTAAATATGCATGATTTATTAGTGTGGAGAAAATAAGCTTGATACAATATTGTGATGTGGAAGAAATAAAAGCGATGAACTGCATAATAAAGGTCCATATCACAAGTGGCAATATAAAGTGACATTCTTTCGCATTAAGATTTTGTGCATCCAACCATAAAAGCACATGACAACCTCTGCTTCCCTCTGCGAAGGGCCTATCTTTTATTCTTGTCTTATACTTCATGCAAGAGTCACGGTGATCTTCACCTTTCCTTTTTACACTTTATCCTTTGGCAAGCACAATGTGTTGGAAAGACCCTGATATATATAGCTAATTGGATGTAAGTTTTCATGAACTATTATTGTTGACATTACCCTTGAGGTAAAAGGTTGGGAGGCAAAACTATAAGCCCCTATCTTTCTCTGTGTCCTATTAAAACTTCATACACATAAGTATTGCGTGAGTGTTAGCAATTGTGAAAGACTAAATGATAGTTGAGTGTGTGGACTTGCTGAAAAGCTCTTATATTGACTCGTTCTGATTTTATGATAAATTGCAATTTCTTCAATGACTGAGAATATAGTTTGCTGGTTGTCAATGAAGTTTATGATTCATACTTGAAATTGTGAATGAATTGCTACTTTAGCGTAAGAAATCATATGACAATATTTATATATGTTGTTGTCCTAAGAATGATCATGATGCCCTCATGTCCGTATTTTATTTTATTGATGCCTCTATCTCTAAACATGTGGACATATTTTTAGATATCGGCTTCCTCTTGAGTACAGGCGAGGTCTAAGCTTGGGGGAGTTGATACGTTCATTTTGCATCATGCTTTTATATAGATATTTATCGCATTATGGGTTGTTATTACACATTATGTCACAATACTTATGCCTATTCTCTCTTATTTTACAAGGTTTACATGAAGAGGGAGAATGCCGGCAGCTCAAATTCTGGGATGGAAAAGGAGCAAATATTAGAGACCTATTCTGCACAACTCCAAAAGTCCTGAAACTTCACGGGAGCAAGTTTCAGAATATATAAAAAAATATTGGGAGAAAGACGTACCACAGGGGGCCACCCACCATCCACGAGGGAGGGGGGCATGCCCCTTGCCTCGTCGGCCCCCTGGTAGCCCTCTGATGCTCATCTTTGGCTATATGGAGTCTTTCGTCCAGGAAAAAATCATAAGCAAGCTCATGGGACGAAACTCCGCCGCCACGAGGCGGAACCAATCTAGGGCTCTGATGGAGCTCTTCTGCTGGGGAAACTTCCCTTCGGGAGGGGGAAATCATCACCATCGTCATCACCATCGATCCTCTCATCGGGAGGGGGTCAATCTCCATCAACATCTTCACCAACACCATCTCATCTCAAACCCTAGTTCATCTCTTGTATACAATCTTTGTCCCAAAGCCTCAGATTGGTACTTGTGGCTTGCTAGTAGTGTTGATTACTCCTTGTAGTTGATGCTAGTTGGTTTATTCGGTGGAAGATCATATGTTCAGATCCTTTATGCATATTAGTACCCCTCTGATTATGAACATAAATATGATTTGTGAGTAGTTACGTTTGTTCCTGAGGACATGGGAGAAGTCTTGCTATGAGTAGTCATGTGAATTTGGTATTCGTTCGATATTTTGATGAGATGTATGTTGTCTTTCCTCTAGTGGTGTCATGTGAATGTCAACTACATGACACTTCTCCATTGTTTGGGCCTAGAGGAAGGCATTGGGAAGTAATAAGTAGCCGACGGATTGCTAGAGTGACAGAAGCTTAAACCCTAGTTCATGCGTTGCTTCGTAAGGGGCTGATTTGGATCCATATGTTTCATGCTATGGTTAGGTTTACCTTAATATTTCTGTTGTAGTTGCGGATGCTTGCAATAGGGGTTAATCATTAGTGGGATGCTTGTCCAAGGAAGCACAGTACCCAAGCACCAGTCCACCCACATATCAAATTATCAAAGTACCGAACGCGAATCATATGAGCGTGATGAAACCTAGCTTAATGATAATTCCCATGTGTCCTCGGGAGCGCTTTCCTTTATATAAGAGTTTGTCTAGGCTTATCCTTTGCTACAAAAAGGATTGGTCCATCTTGTTGCACCTTCTTTACTTTTATTACTTGTTACCCGTTACAAATTACCTTATCACAAAACTATCTGTTACCGATAATTTCAGTGCTTGCAGAGAATACCTTACTGAAAACTGCTAATCATTTCCTTCTGCTACTCGTTGGGTTCGATAGTCTTACTTATCAAAAGGACTATGATAGATCCCCTATACTTGTGGGTCATCATTGCTTATTGCACTATTTGTTTTAATATGTTTTGACGTATCAATCAGACTATAATGGAAATAGTTTTTAGCCCAAACCTACATGGCGTTGGCTCATCTCTTAACATATGTTTCCCTATTTTTGTCTGATTATCATGTACACCTCGGTATGGCCTAAATTGCGAGGGGCTTTATTAATCTGTGTACATCTTTTAAATATTAAAAAGTCTGAACACTTTAATAGTGCAATTTGGCGTCCCGAATATAGCATTATATGCATTGGCTCCGAATCATGTCTTTGGTCAATAGTTGGGTTGCCGGCTCTTGTGCTTGCTACCTTACGTTCCGTTTGGTCGGCTAGGGTAGTAAAGGGATAACTACTGCGATTGTGTGTCTGGTTCACCCGGACAAACACCTTAGTAGAGAAAGCCGAAAACTGACTGTCATGATGCGGCGAGAGCTGGTTAGCTATTCGGTGACTAAGTATAAATCTTTAGCGATTTTTTCCGCATTATGTGATAGGCCGACCTCCACCCGGTCGGGCATTCACAGCACCTGAGTTCGGATAATCGAACAATACTAGGGGCTGCGCCCGCACTCTCACTATAAAACTCCTATGGCTAAGTGAGGGCGATAAAGCCGCATAGTCCGATTGCCTGGTTCGCCGCACTAACACCAACTTCACGGACCAGTATGTTGGGTCAAGTGTGCTTAGGTGTTATCCCAAACACCCCCGTACTATCTACATGGGGGCTGAAGCCGATGACTAGCCAACTCTCAGATATCATAAACAGCCGCACATGAGGAGATATTTTAAAGTAAAATAAGCAATATATCATACATAAGCCTTGTCTTATGACACAAGATTGGACAACATGAATACATTCATTCAAAAATGATGTCCTTCGAACATTGGCCCTCTACAATGCGGGATCCTTTCAGGACATCATCAAAGTACTGCTCCTGTGTGCGATGCTCTTTTCCAGTGGGCGGTCCCTCGGTTGCAAGCTTGACGGTGTCCATCTTCGCCCATTGCACCTTGATGCGAGCGAAGGCCATCCGTGCACCTTCAATACAGACCGACCACTTCAAGGCATCAAGCAGAGGGTAGGCGCTGACCAGCCACTTGACGAGACCGAAGTAGCTACTGGGCATGGGTTCGGCGGGGCAAAGACGGATTATCAAATCCCTCTTGGCCAATTCAGCCACCATGTGTAGTTCTATCCATTGCTTCAGCTGATCGTTGAGGGGCACAGGATGCTCTGGTGCAAGGTACTGTGACCAGAATAGTTTCTCCGTTGAGCTCCCCTTTCGTCTCGGAAGAACTCCGCGGCATCAGCAACACTCCGGGTCAGGTCCGCAAACACTCTTGGAGAACTCCAAATCCGGGTTAGAAGGATGTACCTTTCTTCACAAATTTTCTCTGCATGTTAAAGGCCTTACCTGCAGCAATTTTCATTGCCTGCTGGATCTCCCAGACAGTGCTTTGGGCTTCGGCCCAGGCCTCTTGTGCACTTTGGAGTGCCTTGGCATGTTCGGAATTTTGCTCCGAACTCTTGCACTCTAAGGACTCGCATTTTCCTATGGCTTCCTTGAGCTCTTGCTGGACTTCCTCCACCCGCGATTCATGTTTAAGGCGGGAGGCTGGTTCCTCCTCCGCCTCCTTCTTGGCCTTGGCCAGCGCACTCTTGAGGGCCTCGACCTCAGACGTGTCAGCTGCAAACATAATTATGAAACTCATTGATATGCTACATCATAGCTGGCATCGTTGCAGACATACTTCGGTATTACATACCTTGCGTTTCTTCTAGCATCCGCCTTAGCTCGGACGCTTCAGTGGCATGGGCAGCTGACGCCTCCCTCGCAGCCTGCTCGTTCAAAACAGATATGTGCGTTAGTCTCCCGCATGAGTTATTAGATCCTCTATTCGGTTTTCTTTCCAAAAACCAAACAGAGTCTCAGGGGCTACTATCTATACATAGGCATTCTTTTAAAAGATACTGCAAAGCACATACCTCAAAGCCTCTTAAAAGGCTGGTGTAGGCTTCGCTCAGTCCGCTTTTCGTGGACTGAACCTTTTCAATCACCATACCCATAAGGGTACGATGTTCTTCCACAATGGTGGCGCTTTCACTGGTAGAAAAAGGCCTGTTGTCCCGGTTCGTAAGGGCTTTTGTCCCGGTTCTAGAACCGGGACTAAAGGGTCGGTACTAATGCCCTATCCCTTTAGTCCCGGTTCAATCCAGAACCGGGATAGATGGGCCTCCACGTGGCCTGTGCATGGAGCCCAGGCAGGAGACCCTTTGGTCCCGGTTGGTGGCACCAACCAGGACCAATAGGCATCCACGCGTCAGCATTTCTGTGGTTGGGGT
>NC_041390.1:55287799-55294312 GCF_002162155.2 Triticum dicoccoides | reverse complement strand
TTGTGGGGTTAATTTAGGTGTTTCATATATTGTGTTAGCTAGCTATAATTAATAGAGAGAAGTGTCCTCTCTTATGTCCATGCTTGGTCGACGCTACGTACTATACATACGTATAGAGAGGACTAGACACGCTAGCTAGCTAGTAAGAAAATGAAGGAAACAAAAGATCGTCATGAACATATATGCATACAGAGAGAAGTGATATCGTCCACCTCTCCTTCTCCGAGAGATTGGTCGAACAACAAGTTCTCATATATCTATCCGACACTACCGGCTACATATATACAATAATTATCTCTTACAAATATAATCATACGGACTCAGGGTCCACATAGTATTCTCCGTCTTCAGGGATCACGTGGTCAAGAAAGAATGCTACCAATTCCTCTTGAATTGCTCGCATGCGAGCTGGTGCTAGGAGTTCATCCCGCTTCCAAAACATCTAATTTAAAGAAGGGGGTCAATACATATATATATATGAATGAATGAAACTCAACACAAATGATGGTAATAAAATAAAATTGTGAATGTTGTTATTTACGTACTTCATATTGTTCGTCGGTGTAGCCCCGCTCACAGGTCATGTGGCGGATGGACTCGCAAACGTAGTATCCACAGAAATCATTCCCTTGTTCCTGCCACAACCACTTTACAAGAAATAGAGGTCAATCAAACTGATAAGCAAGAATGCCAAATGGTATTGATGAAACTAACGCTTGAATGACTAGTAGATGCGCGGAACATGCTACTATAGTACTTACTTTCTGGTGTCTAAATTGCAGTCCTTCGGCAGTCCCGGAGCTTTTCTGGTGAATTTTCTCCAAACCCTGCCGGACAAACAAAACAATTACTTGATATATCAGGAAATGAACAAAGTTGCTGATATGGTGGATAATGATCGATTTAACTTACTTCTCGAGTATTTGAGTCATGTCTGCATAGTCCTGGGGATCTTTTCGTCTTGAGTCTAAGACGGTTACTAGTCCCTGCTCAAGCTTAATCTCTAGGAGAATATAGTGTAAACTACACACGCATGCATAACTCATCAATTACATTACTATAACCTTAACTAATATATAGGGGAAACCGAATACGCACAAGACAGTAACACTCACTTGAAGTTGTAAGGAAAGAGTATTATATCTTTGTTTTTATTTATTACGAACGATCGTAGCAAGTTGGCCTCGGTAGCTATGGCATGAAATTTAACCTGAGTTGCATCTATGAGATATGTGTTAATGAACCCAATATCACCGACTTGTCTTTTGTTCAATTCAGCGATCTTCAATCTACATAATATAGTGAGGATGATTATAAATACATGCAATGAAAGAGCTGAGCTATATAGAGAGACTTAATGACAGAAGTAGTACTACTTACAGACAGTAGCAGGCGACCGTTGTTTTATCGAGGGCCAATTGATTGAAAAACTGATAGAACTCCTCAAATGGAACAGGCAATAGTTCAATTCCAACGAGGTCATGCTCCTTTTTAACTTTCACATACAAAGTACTCCTCCCCCAGAGTCTCTGCAGATTTTCAAGTACCAATCATGAAATCTTCGCATCGTCATTGATAGAGATCTTTCATCTTTGACGAGAGGCTTCCCGTACTCATATCTTTGTATCTGCACCTCCATGGGTTCATAATGTACATCGTCGGGCAGGTAATCTGCAAGATTGCTATAACCGGGCACCATCCTCGGATCATTAGTGACGTTGTGGCTAGGCACCTTGAGCGGGGGGCATGATTGCTTCGCTTGTTTGCCGAGCTGGGCAATTTGTTTCCCAGCTTGTCGTTCTTTCAGCCTCTGATCACTGACAGTACTTCCCGACCGCTCCTCTTCGGCAAATTCCTTTCCAATAATGCGCTCATAGTTTCCTTTCGGCGGAGACTTGGGTGGTTTTGTCAGGGCAGCCAGAGTGCGCTTCGCTTTCACCGGATCTACGTTCTCCTCCGGAAGTAGATGTCTCTTTGCTTTCAACCCTTGAAACCAGTCATCCACTTCGGTTCATGCGATCTCGGCGTTCTCCTCTGAGGTCCTCTCGTATGGTAACTACTCTGGAGTCTTCAGAGAAGGACCAAATCTGTATGTCCTCCCGCCTCTGGCTGTACTGCTAGACGCCGGCCGAGCAGATGGAGCGGTTGTCTTCTTTACTTGCTTACGAGGCGGAGGAGAAGGACTACGACACGCCGGAGCAGCCGGAGCGGCGGCAGGTCTCTTCCTCCCTTGCTGACGAGGCGGAGAAGGAGGAGGCTGGCTGCACGGGCGCGTCGGCGCAGGCGGAGAAGGAGCCGGTCGAGTGCCCTGATCGTCACTCGCCGGAGGAGGAGGCGGTGGAGGAGGCGGAGTGCCCTGAATCGCCGAAGGAGGAGGCAGTGGAGGAGGCGGAGTGCCCTGACTTGCCGGAGGAGGAGGAGGAGGCGGAGGCGTCCAGTTCGGAAGGTTGATGAGCTCCGTCCGCCATAGGCATGGAGTCTTCAGAGCAGACCCCAGCCTAGTCTCCCCTTCACCGGTAGGGTGGTCAAGCTGGAGGTCCTCAAATCCCTTCGTTATTTCATCCACCATCACCCTAGCATATCCTTCTGGAATTGGCCGGCAGTGAAAAGTTGCGCCGGGTTCAGTAGGATAAACAGAGCCAACAGCCGCCTTGTCCTTCAAATTCATCCATTGCGTCATAAGGTGGCAATTTTGAGACTCTGTGATAGCATCCACGGGATAGCTGGCAGGAGCCGTCAAGGCATGCTCCGGCTGAAGCAGCTCGGTGGAAGCCATGCTGCTTCTCCGCTGAGATGGCGGGGTAGCTTTGGGGGAAGCTTCGGCAGTATGTTTGCTGCAATTTGCTTCTCGTTCCTCTATCGCTTGTACCCTTGCTTCCAGCGCCTGCATTTGGGTCTGCTGCACTTTTTTCCTCCTCTCATGGGATTTGTAACCGCCTGCGTCCGGAAACCCAACCTTCCACGGAATGGAGCCTGGTGTGCCTCGTGTCCGTCCAGGGTGCTCAGGATTTCCAAGGGCCATTGTGAGCTCGTCGTTCTCTCTGTCTGGAAGGAACGTCCCTTGCCGCGCTGCTTCGATATAGTGCTGAATCTTCCTGACTGGTATGTCCATTTGACCATTCGTCCAAATGCACTTCCCTGTTACAGGGTCCAAGGTTCTGCCAGCCCCGAAGAACCAAGTCCGGCAACGGTCTGGCCAGTTAATTGTCTCTGGTTCGATCCCTTTATCAACCAGATCATTCTCAGTCTTGGCCCACTTAGGCCGGGCTACGAGGTAGCCACCTGACCCTGTGCGATGGTGATGCTTCTTCTTCGCAGCATTTTGCTTGTTTGTCGCCGACATCTTCTTACTCTTTTCCGATGTCTTGTGGGCCACAAATGCGGGCTAGTGATCTCTGATCTTCTCATATCTGCCCTTGAATTCTGGTGTCTCATTATTTTCGACAAACTTATTCAGCTCTTTCTTCCACCTCCTGAATTGTTCTGCCATCCTCTTAAGAGCAAAAGACTTGATTAATTGCTCTTTAACTGGCTTCTCTGGATTATCCTGTGGCGGTAGGGTGAAATTTGACTTCAGCTCAGTCCAAAGATCATTTTTCTGCATATCATTGACATAAGACACCTCAGGGTCTTCTGTAGCCGGCTTAAACCATTGCTGGATGCTGATCGGGATCTTGTCCCTAAGAAAAACCCCGCACTGAGCAACAAATGCACTCTTTGTCCGGAGGGGTTCAATCGGTTGGCCGTCGGGCGTGATTTCTATGATCTCAAACTTTTCATCCGAGCTCAACTTTTTCTTCGGGCCTCGTCTCTTTACCGAAGTTGTGCTCGATCCGAAGGGCTAGAAAAAAGAACAAAGACTTAATTAATATGTGTACATACCAAAACAATGAATGCATCAATTAGCTAGTCAGCAGAAGCTTAACTAATATATATACCTGGTCGGACTCGGTTCGGTCACCGGAGACGTCATCACGGTCTCCTTCTTGCACCGGCATTGGGTCACCGGAGCCGTCCTCACGGTCTCCTTCTTGCACCAGCATTAGGTCACCGGAGCCATCATAATCAGCTGCTTCAAGACCATCGGTCTCGTTCAGAAACAACGAGCAGATGGCATCACTTCCTCGTGCGATTATGTCCCCCAACAACTCTTCTTGTACTTCGTCTCGGGCGGTGTCCATAGTTTCTACAAATATTGTCAACATGGCAATTATTATTCAAACATGACAGATGGATATATTAGTGGCAAAAACGTAGAACTAATATTAATTAGTGGCCTCGACGCTGCTTCTCTAGGGTTTGGGGTGGCCTCGACAATGCTTCAAGGATAAAAAAAGAAGAGCAAGAAAAAAAAAAGGGGAGTAAAAACTCCTCTATTCTTTCTTCTCCTCTTTTTTTCTTCTTCTTCCTCTTTTTTTATCGGGAACGAGGGTCGTCGAGGGTCACCGAGCGATAGAGGAAACCCTAAATAGCAAGTATCGTGGGTGTGAGATACATGTGGCTGTCGGTGTCGGACACTACATCCACGTCCCACAAGTGACATGGGCGTCGAAGCCCGCGCCACTTGTGGGACGTGGTTGTAGTGTCTGACACCGACGGCCACATATATCTCACACCGACGATACTTTCTATTTAGGGTTTCCTCTACCGTTCGGCGAACCTGACCCTCGACAACCCTCGTTCTCCTCTTTTTTTCTTCTTCTCTTCTTCTCTTTTTTTCTTCTTCTTCCTCTTTATTTTATCGAAAACGAGGGTCGTCGAGGGTCAGGGTCGCCGAACGGTAGAGGAAACCCTAAATAGCAAGTATCATGGGTGTGAGATACATGTGGCCATCGGTGTCGGACACTACATCCATGTCCCACAAGTGACGTGGGCGTCGAAGCCCGCGCCACTTGTGGGACGCCCACGCCACTTGTGGGAGGTGGATGTAGTGTCCGACACCGATGGTACATGTATCTCACACCGACGATACTTTCTATTTAGGGTTTCTCCTCTACCGCTCGGTGACCCTCGACGACCCTCGTTCTCGATAAAATAAAGAGGAAGAAGAAGAAAAAAAAAGAGGAGAAGAAAGAATAGAGAAGAACTCCTCTATTCTTTCTTCTCCTCTTTTTTTTCTTCTTCCTCTTCTTTTTTTATCCTCTTCTTCCTCTCATGTTCGAGAGGATCGCCGAGGGGTCGTGAGGTTGCCTAGTGTCAAAGAATTCAACAAAACCATGTCTTCATCATTAGGCGAAAGTAACAGGTGCATGATGGTACGAAGCTCTCCAAAGTTATTTTGGAACGGAGTCCCAGATAAGATAATTCACTTTTTGGTACAAAGTTCAGCAAGAACCTTCCAAATATCATTATTTGGAAGGCCTTTGCTGAAATTCATACAAAAAGGCAAATTATCCTATCCGGCACACCATTCCAAAATAACTTTGGAGGACTTTGTCATGCCCTGGTTACTTCCGGCTAATGATGAAGCCATGGATTTCTTCAATACTTTGACACTAGGAAACCTCTCTCGACCCCTCGGCGATCCTCGACCCCTCGAACCCTCGACGACCCTGGACCCCTCGAACCCTCGATGACCCTAGACCCCCTCCCAACCCCCTCATGTCGAAGTTATTGGGTAGGGGTATATCGACAACGACATACCCAATACATGCATACATACATACATATCACATGCATCCATACATATATGAACAAAATTAATATCTACTTATTAACAACCTAAATAAAAAAAACTAATACATATAGGAAGAAGAAGAAAAAAGAAGAGAAGAAAGAATAGAGGAGAAGACTTCCTCTTCTTCCTCTCCTCTTCTTCTCCCTCTTCTTCCCCTTCTTCCCTCGACCCCCTAAACTAGTTCTCAACCCTCGACCCCCTAAACTAGTTCTCGACCCCCCCTCATGTCGAAGTTATCAGGGAGGGGGGTATATCGACCCCCCTCATGTTGAAGTTATCGGGGAGGGTTATATCGACCCCCCTCCTGTCGAAGTTAACGGGGAGGGGGTATATCGACAATGACATGCATACATGGAAAAAATGCTATCCCTCTATACATACATAGCCACATACATATATACATGGAAATAATGCTATGAAAAAAAATATGAACAAAAAAATGCTATGAACAAAAAAAAATAATACACATAAACAAAAAAATACATATATGAACAAAAAATGCTCTGAACAAAAAAAATAATACACATATATGAACATCTATACATACATATAGCCCCATACATATATACATTATATATACGTACAAAAAAATGAAAAAAATGATAAACAGGTGGCGGCGGCTCACAGCAGCGAGGTTGACTAGCGAGGGCGACGGCGGGGGCGGCGAGGGCGTCGGCGAGGGCAGCGGATGGCTCGGGGAGGAGGGTGGCGAGGGCGGCACGGGCTCTGGGAGGAGGGCTCGGGCACGACGGCAAGATCGGGGGCGACGCGGGCTTGGGGATGACGGCGAGCTCAGGGGGCGGCGTGAGCTCGGGGAGGACGGCTCGGGGACGACG
>NC_041390.1:55262738-55286681 GCF_002162155.2 Triticum dicoccoides | reverse complement strand
CTTTTAGTTTTAGAAAAATTATAAACTTTCTGTTAGTGCCATTAGTTTTCAAATTTGAAAACACTTTTTTAGTTTTTTTGTTTTCTTTGTTGCTTTATTTATTTTATTTTGTGATTAACTTTACTATAAAAATAGTTTTTTCCTGTTTTTTTGATTTGTTTTTTGCATTATTTATTTTCTTTTGTTTTTTGCTTTAATTTTTAATTCTGTTTGCTTTCAGGTTAGCAAAATTATAAACTTTCTGTTAGTGCCATTAGTTTTAGAAAAATTATAAACTTTCTGTTAGTGCCATTAGTTTTCAAATTTGAATAGTTAAAATTTGAATTCTTTGAAAATTGTTTGAATCACAAGTTTGTGATTAACTTACTAAAAAAATGAGAATAGATGCGCTTATAGAAAAAATTCAACCTAAATTCCTAGTAAATTTCTATGAATTTCAGAGAAATTCACTATGAATTTAGGTTAAACTTTTCTCTATTAGGGCATCTATTTTCACTTTGAGAGGAGCTTAACAAGGCAGAGAGGGAAGGGCTTATAAACCGGTGTGAGCCCGCTTTGGTTGGCGAGGTGGGACTAAACTCTGCCCGCAACAAGGACCAACCCTTTAGTCCAGGTTTGTGGCACAAACCGGGACTAATGGTCATGGGCTAGGGGCGAGGAGCAAAATTATAAACTTTCTGTTAGTGCCATTAGTTTTAGAAAGTTGAAAGTTGAAAGTTGGCATGGGCTAGGGACTAATGGTCATGGTATTACGAGGGCCGAACCGTAAGACATGAAAGCATTTCAAATGAACTCTGAAAAAGTTGAAAGTTGGCATGGTATCATAATTTCACCCACATAGCATGTGCATGTACAAAACGGACAATGGTAGCATGTTCGTGTGTTACAAAGTTGGCATGGTATCATCATAATAGTTGCGGGAGAAAGTCTTCACTTTTTCTTCGCTTGTGTCATTTGCTTATTGCGCCGTAACCATGGATAATCTTCATTGTTTATCAGGATGCTTGGGTCAGCCTTGACATTGAAGGGAGGAATTTCATGAAACTTTTCATAATCTTCAGACATGTCTGTCTTGCCGTCCACTCCCAGGATGTCCCTTTTTCCTGAAAGAACTATGTGGCGCTTTGGCTCATCGTATGATGTATTCGCTTCCTTATCTTTTCTTTTTCTCGGGTTGGTAGACATGTCCTTCACATAGATAACCTGTGCCACATCATTGGCTAGGACGAACGGTTCGTCAGTGTACCCAAGATTTTTCAGATCCACTGTTGTCATTCCGTACTATGGGTCTACCTGTACCCCGCCACCTAACAGATTGACCCATTTGCACTTAAACAAAGGGACCTTAAAATCAGGTCCATAGTCAAGTTCCCATATGTCCACTATGTAACCATAATATGTGTCCTTTCCACTCTCGGTTGCTGCATCAAAGCGGACACCGCTGTTTTGGTTGGTGCTCTTTTGATCTTGGGCGATCGTGTAAAATGTATTCCCATTTATCTCGTATCCTTTGTAAGTCAATACAGTCAAAGATGGTCCCCTAGACAACAAGTACAACTCATCACAAACAGTGTTGTCACCTCTGAGACGTGTTTCCAACCAACTGCTGAAAGTCCTGATGTGTTCACATGTAATCCAATCGTCGCACTGCTCCGGGTGTTTGGAGCGCAGACTGTTCTTGTGTTCATCGACATACGTGGTCACCAAGGTAGAGTTCTGTAGAACTGTGTAGTTTGCTTGAGACCAAGAATATCCGTCCCTGCATATTATTGAGTCTCTTCCAAGAGTGCCTTTTCCAATCAGTCTCCCCTCATACCACGATTTAGGGAGACCTATAGTCTTAAGGCCAGGAATGAAGTCAACACAAAACCCGATAACATCCTCTGTTTGATGGCCCGTGGAGATGCTTCCTTCTGGCCTAGCGCGGTTACGGACATATTTCTTTAGCACTCCCATGAACCTCTCAAAGGGGAACAATTGTGTAGAAATACGGGCCCTAGGATGACTATCTCGTCGACTAGATGAACTAGGACATGCGTCATGATATTGAAGAAGGATGGTGGGAACACCAGCTCGAAACTGACAAGACATTGCGCCACATCACTCCTTAGCCTTGGTATGATATCTGGATCGATCACCTTCTGAGAGATTGCATTGAGGAATGCACATAGCTTCACAATGGCTAATCAGACGTTTTCCGGTAGAAGCCCCCTCAATGCAACCGGAAGAAGTTGCGTCATAATCACGTGGCAGTCATGAGACTTTAGGTTCTGAAACTTTTTCTCTGGCATATTTATTATTTCCTTTATGTTCGACGAGAAGCCAGTCGTGACCTTCATACTGAGCAGGCATTCAAAGAAGATTTCTTTCTCTTCTTTCGTAAGAGCGTAGCTGGCAGGACCTTTATACTGCTTTGGAGGCATGCCGTATTTTTCGTGCAAACGTTGCAGGTCCTCCCATGCCTCAGGTGTATCTTTTGTCTTCCCATACACGCCCAAGAAGCCTAGCAGGTTCACGCAAAGGTTCTTCGTCACGTGCATCACGTTGATTGAGGAGCGGACCTCTAGGTCTTTCCAGTAGGGTAGATCCCAAAATATCTTCCACATGGGTGCGTGTCCCTCAGCGTCATTTGGAACAGCTAGTCCACCGGGACCCTTTCCAAAGATTACGTAGTGTAAATCATTGACCATAGCAAGCACGTGATCACCAGTGCGCATGGCGGGCTTCTTCCGGTGATCTGCCTCGCCTTTGAAATGCTTGCCTTTATTTCGACATTGATGGTTGGTCGGAAGAAATCGACGATGGCCTAGGTACACATTCTTCCTGCATTTGTCCAGGTATATACTTTTGGTGTCATCTAAACAGTGCGTGCATGCGTGGTATCCTTTGTTTGTCTGTCCTGAGAGGTTACTCAGAGCGGGACAATCGTTGATGGTCACAAACAGCAACGCCTTAAGGTTAAATTCCTCCTGTCTGTGCTCATCCCACGTACGTACACCGTTTCCATTCCACAGCTGTAAAAGTTCTTCAACTACTGGCCTTAGGTACACATCAATTTCGTTGCTGGGTTGCTTAGGGCCTTGGATGAGAACTGGCATCATAATGAACTTCCGCTTCATGCACATCCAAGGAGGAAGGTTATACATACATAGAGTCACAGGCCAGGTGCTGTCATTGCTGCTCTGCTCCCCGAAAGGATTAATGCCATCCGCCCTTAAAGAAAACCATACATTCCTTGGGTCCTTTGGAAACTCATCCCAGTACTTTCTCTTGATTTTTCTCCACTGCGACTCGTCAGCGGGTACTCTCAACTTCCCATCTTTCTTTCGGTTCTCACTGTGCCATCGCATCAAATTGGCATGCTCTTCGTTTCTGAATAGACGTTTCAACCGTGCTATTATAGGAGCTTACCACATCACCTTCGCAGGAACCCTCTTCCCGGGGGGCTCGCCATCAACATCACCAGGGTCATCTCGTCTGATCTTATACCACAATGCACCGCATACCGGGCATGCATCCAGATCCTTGTATGCAGCGCAGTAGAGGATGCAGTCATTAGGGCATGCATGTATCTTCTCCACCTCCAATCCTAGAGGGCATACGACCTTCTTTGCTGCGTATGTACTGTCGGGCAATTCATTATCCTTTGGAAGCTTCTTCTTCAATATTTTCAGTAGCTTCTCAAATCCTTTGTCAGCCACAGCATTCTCTGCCTTCCACTGCAGCAATTCCAGTACAGTACCGAGCTTTGTGTTGCCATCTTCGCAATTGGGGTATAACCCTTTTTTGTGATCCTCTAACATGCGATCGAACTTCAGCTTCTCCTTTTGACTTTCGCATTGCGTCCTTGCATCGACAATGACCCGGCGGAGATCATCATCATCGGGCACATCGTCTGGTTCCTCTTGATCTTTAGTAGCTTCACCCGTTGCAGCATCATTGGGCACATCGTATGGTTCCTCTTGATCTTCACCAGCTCCCCCCATTGCAGCATCACCGTATTCAGGGGGCACATAGTTGTCATCGTACTCTTCTTCTTCACCGTCTTCCATCATAACCCCTATTTCTCCGTGCCTCGTCCAAACATTATAGTGTGGCCTGAAACCCTTGTAAAGCAGGTGGGAGTGAAGGATTTTCCGGTTAGAGTAAGACCTCGTATTCCCACATTCAGTGCATGGACAACACATAAAACCATTCTGCTTGTTTGCCTCAGCCGCATCGAGAAACTCATGCACGCCCTTAATGTACTCTCGGGTGTGTCTGTCACCGTACATCCATTGCCGGTTCATCTGCGTGCATTATATATAATTAAGTGTCCAAATTAATAGAAGTTCATCATCACATTAAAACCAAAGTGCATACATAGTTCTCATCTAACAACATATAGCTCTCCAGAGCATCTAATTAATTAAACCATACATTCAAACTATGTAAAACATTTCAATGCGAAAACAACTGCGATCATAATCGCAACCAAGGTAACAATTGATCCAACGGCATAATGATACCAAGCCTCGGTATGAATGGCATATTTTCTAATCTTTCTAATCTTCAAGCGCATTGCATCCATCTTGATCTTGTGATCATCGACGACATCCGCAACATGCAACTCCAATATCATCTTCTCCTCCTCAATTTTTTTATTTTTTCCTTCAACAAATTGTTTTCTTCTTCAACTAAATTTAACCTCTCGACAACAGGGCCGGTTGGCATTTCCGATTCACATACATCCTACATAAATAAAATCTATGTCACATTGGTCGGCATAATTTTCATAAACAATAAATGAACCAATAGTTATAAAGATAATATATATACCACATCCGAATCATAGACAGGACGAGGGCCAACGGGGACGGATACCAAAACCATCGCACTATATAAGATGCAATAATAAAAGTAAGAAAATAATACAAGTATCTATGTAAACATACAAGTAAGAATATTTTTCCTTTCAGAAAGAAGATAAGAACAAGAGGCTGACCACGGTGGTGCCGGCGATGAGCTCGGAGCGGGTGATCGATGGCGGTGAAGACGGGGACGAGGTGTGACGGACCGCTAAACCTAGACAAATATTATGGAAATGGAGCTTGGAGGTCGAGCTTGGAGAGGAGAAAGCTTAAGTAGTGTGGCTCGGGCATTCCGTCGAACACCTTGTGTGCATAGGAGGTGAGCTAGAGCACCACCAAGCCCTCTCCCCCTCGGCTAGAGAAAAACAGAGCACTGGGGTGCTCTGCTCGCGAGCGAGGGGTATATATAGGCACCTCATTGGTCCCGGTTGGTGAAATGAGCCAGGACTAAAGGTGAGCCTTTGGTCCCGGTTCAAGCCACCAACCGGGACCAATGGTGGTGGGCCAGGAGCGAGGCCAATTGGTCCCGGTTCATCCCACCAACCGGGACCAAAAGGTCCAGATGAACCGGGACCAATGGCCCACATGGCCCGGCCGGCCCCCTGGGCTCATGAACTGGGACCAATGCCCACATTGGTCCCGGTTCTGGACTGAACCGGGACTAATGGGCTGACCCGGCCTGGACCAAAGCCCTGTTTTCTACTAGTGTTTGAAGCACTCTCACCAAAGTGTCCGGCGCCTCCGCATTGACAGAGGTCACCGGTATAGTAGGCGCGCCCCATTTCGTGAAGAGGGTTTCTCCTCTGACTCCGGAACCGTTTACGGAATGACATTTGGTTGGGGGCCAAACTGGACATGGCCCCTGTCTCCTATCTCCATGGGGGTTGGTTCCCCCATGTTCTTGGCAGCCTTCGGCATCTCTCCCTGTTCCGAAAGGGTCCTTCGGGACGAAACCTCGGTGTTATCCGTGGTAGTGGGGGAGGAAGCTGGTGGAGTCGAATCACTCTCCATCATGTTTGGACCCAGCGAATTCCCGGAAGAGTAGGATCGCTGGGGAAGGACCTTAACCGGAATGCAGCATATGATTTAAATGCATTACAACTATAAGCCAGAAAAGCCGGACATATATTTATATATATATAGGGTCGCGCTATTCGTCACCCTAGGTGAGGAATAGTTATTCTTCACCCCTCTCTATTTTACCATCAATGCACCGTAATTTTACATTCCGTATGTTTTGTCTTATTTCCGACGCAAAAAGGGACCGTAAGAAAATATATAACCACCGTAAAAAATATTTTATATTATGTAAAATTACAAATGTAAAAACATAGTCTAAAATAAACATAAACTGTAAATTTTCTTCTCTTATGACCTATATTTTTATTTTTCTTATGTCAAATTTTACATAGTGAATCAATACGAATGTAACTATTTGAATTCAAAACGTAATTTAATTATGAAATGATCATAAGATTACCTCGGGTGAAGAATAACTTATTCTGCACCCTGGGTGATGAATAGTAACACTATATATATATATATATATATACCTGTGAGTAGTTACGATCTGGCCAGGGGCTTCGGCCTCGGGCGCCACTCATCAGCGTCCGACTCGGAGTCATCCGTAACGGAGGTCCTTCCTTTCTTGGACACTCCCGCCTCTGGATCGGCGGAAGCTGCCCTCTTCTTCTTCTCTTCCTTGGGTGGGGGATCTCTCTCTTCCTCCTCCTCTTCCTCTTCATCAGGGGACGAGAGAGTTTTGGTGTCTTCGGACAATACGTCTGAGGCGCCTTTACGGCGGAGGCCACTCTTGGCCTCCTTGCCCTTCTCCTTGGCCTTCTTTTCTAGTGCCTGGTACGGCACCGGGACTAGCATCCTCGTCAATAGAGGAGTAGCTTCGTCTTCGGGCAGCGGAGCCGGACAGTGAATCCGCTCCGCTTTCCTTGTACAGCCCTGCAAAAGGAAATGGAAAGTTTAGTGTGCTCCTTGGGCTCGCAAAGTAATGTTATCAAAGAACTTACGGGGGTCGCAACATGGGTGTTGTCGTAGCCGAGGTCTTCGGTTGTCTCCGGCCATGACTTTTGGTTCTTGAAGAGCAGCTTCCACATGTCTTCGTGCTTCGTGCCGAAGAACTGCTGTAGGGTCCGGGGATCGGCCGGGTTGAACTTCCACATGGGCTCTTGACGCGCCTGACAAGGGAGTATCCGGCGGAAGAGCATCACTTGTATCACACTGGCAAGGCTGGTATTTTTATCGACCATGCTCGTGATGCGCTTCTCCAGCATCGTTACCTCATCAAACGACGCCCAGTCCAGGCCCTTGTTGAGCCAGGATGTCAGCCGCATTGGGGGCCCGGACATGAACTCCGTGGGAGCAGCCCATGTGGAGTCACGGGGCTCTATGACATAGAACCACCCCTGCTGCCATCCCTTCACGGTCTCCATGAAGGTGCCCTTGGGCCAAGTGACATTGGGCAGTTTGCTCACCATAGCGCCACCGCAGTTCGCGTGCTGGCCGTCCACCACTTTTGGATTCACATTGAAGACCTTGAGCCATAGGCTGAAGTGGGCGGAAACACGGAGGAAGGCCTCACATACGTCGATGAATGCCGAAATGTTGAGGAAAGACTTCGGGGCTAGATCATGAAAATCTAACACGTAGTAGAACATGAGGCCGCAGACGAAAGGATGAAGGGGAAACCCCAATCCATGAAGAAAATGAGGGATGAACACTACCCTCTCGCCGGGCTTTGGAGTGGGTATGATCTGCTTTTTGGCTGGAAGCCGGTGGGCGATTTCCTTGGCCAGATACCCCGCTTCCCGGAGTTCCTTGATGTTTTTGTCCGTAACGGAGGAGGCCATCCACTTGCCTTGCGCTCCAGATTCAGACATGGCTGGAGTACTTTCTGGGAACGGAGTGGATCGAAGCTTGAGCGCTGGAGCTTGAGGGCGGATCGACTGAGGAGGGGGAAGGCGTGGGGTAAAAAGAGGGAATCTTACCTCCTTATAAAGGCAGTAAATACCATGCGTCCCCCACGAGCCTTAAAGCTCGCCTATTTTCAAGGGGTCGTGTGAAACGGCACGGTTGGGTTTCCCATACCTGTATTGATGAGAATCCCATAATAAGGGGGCATGATCTCTGCTTTGAAAAGACGTGTCGTCGGTGGTTGCATCTTGAAACGCGAAATGGAAGGCCAAAAAACGGTTTGAAATAATAGAATGGCCAGACGTAACGTCTCACCAGTGGAATCTTCGGAGGACAGAACTTATCTGTATTCTAATTCAGAGGTATGACTATTATACAGAGACGGATATAGTACTGACGATCAGCTGCTTTGAAGAATTCAGAGGAGGAACCCGCCTTGCATTGCCAAAGACAATCTGCGTGCCGGACACATCGTCATTGAAGACTGGTTCGGGGGCTACTAAGGGAGTCTTGGATTATGGGGTCCTCGGGTGTCCGGGCTGCGTGATGTGGGCCAGACAGATGGTTTGTGAAGATACAAGATAGAAGGCCTTCCCTCATGTCCGTATGGGACTCTCCTTGGCATGGAAAGTAAGCTTAGCGTGAGGATATGAATATTCCTTTCTCTATAAACCGACTTTGTACAATCCTAGCCCCCTCCGGTGTCTATATAAACCGGAGGGTTTAGTCCGTAGAGACAATCATAATCATATAGGCTAGACAACTAGGGTTTAGCCATTAAGATCCCGTGGTATATCAACTCTTGTAACCCTTATACTCATAAAAGTCAATCAAGCAGGATGTAGGGTATTATCTCCATTAAGAGGGCTTGCACCTGGGTAAACAACGTGTCCCTTGTCTCCTGTTACCATCGATCCTTAGACGCACAGTTCGGGACCCCCTACTCGAGATCTGCCGGTTTTGACACCGACAGTAACCCAACCTCAAATCAAGTTTAGAGAATACTGAAGAACCAGCAAGTTGATAATATAGGTCGTTGATTCTAGGAAGCGGATACTTGTTCTGAATTGTTGCTTGGTTGATAGGTCGGTAATCTTGGACCAAACTATGCGCACCATCCTTCTTCTTGACAAAGAGAGAAGGTGCTCCCCAAGCAGATGAACTAGGGCGAATGAAACACTTGATAAGAGATTTGTCGATTCCCTCCTTAAGCTCAAGGAGTCCATGCGGCGGCATCTTGTAGGGACGCTTAGCTATAGGAGTAGTGCCCGTTTTCAAGTCTATGACGAATTTGACTGCACTAGCAGGGGGTATTCCTAGAAGTTCTTCTGGGAAGACATCTTCGAAATCACAAACAATTGGAATGTTCTATGTTCCCTCAAGAGGTGAAGCACTCAATGCATTCAGAACATATATCTGGTTCTCGGCATCCTGAGTTGTTCGGGCTGAGTATCGGACAGTCTAGCCAGAAGGGTGAGTGAGCTGGACTGTCTCAGCTGCACAGTCGATCAGGGTTTGGTGAGGACCCAACCAATTCATGTCCAGAATTACATCTATGGTAGAAACCTTGAGGGACATAAGTGAAGCAGTGAATACTAACCCTCCAATTTCAATGTGGTTGTTCTGCGCTATCATCGAGGTATCCCACCTGGAGCCTGGAGAGCTAACCACCAGTGGAGGGTACATATTTTCGAATGATAATTCTTTCTTGCATGCAAATGCTTCAGAAATGAAAGAATGTGATGCTCCTGAATCAAAAAGAACATAAGCTGGGACTGAATTCACTAGGAGGGTACCCATCACAATCTTGGAGTCCCATCGAGCTTCTTCAACCTTTACATGATTAACATGACCATGACTGAGTGCAGGCGGCTAGCATTTGGGTTTCTAGGTTGACAAGCTCGTGCCTTTTTATTCAGAGTCGGGTAGCAGTTGGCAGCACGGTGCCCTGGCTGTCCACACTTGTGGCATAAACCATCATTATGAGGAGGAGCCATAACATTGGGTTGTCCACCCTGGATCGTTAACTATCTCGGCGGCGGAGGCATACGAGGTGCAACATAAGACGGTCTTGGTGTTGGAGTAGGTCGGTGATGAACATTATGTGGGATCCAGACTCAATGTTTCTGAGCAGGCTGACTCGAGGATGGGCCAACATCTTGAGTACAGTTGAGCGACTCCTGGTACTCACTTAGACCATTTTTAGTTCGGAAAGCTTGGCTAACAAGCATCACAAAGTTTGCGCAATCATGAGCAACAAGTGCGAGCTTTATATAGGGATGCAGTCCTTCACGGAATTTCTCTTGCTTGCGAGCGTCAGTGCAGACGTCATCCGCAACATAGCGAGATAATTCAAGGAATTTCCTCTGATATTCATCCACGATAATTGTGCCCTGTGAGAGTTTGTGGAACTCCTTCTTCTTCTGGTCCATCAGACCTTGAGGAATGTGTCGTGCACGAAAGGCTAACTGAAATTCCTGCCAAGGGGTTATAGTCTCTGCAGGCAGCATAGCCATGTGGCTTTCCCACCATTGAGCAGCTGGACCTTTCAAGTGAAATGTCGCAAAGATGACGTAAATGGCAGGTGCTACATTAGCTGACTCCATCTCAAACAGGATGTCACGAAGCCAATCATCAGCATCCATAGGATTGGTGGAGTTGTGTAAAATGGACGGGTTGAGGCGCACAAATTCTAGTAGTGTTATTGGGGCAGGCTGTTGATGAGCATTCTGGTTCGGGAACTGGGCCATTACCCCAGTCATAAACTAACGATTTAGTTCAAACTTCTGCATCATTGGGGCAATATAGGGTGGAGGTGGAGGATCGTCAACCATCCTGCTAAAAACATCAGGGAGCGATTTAATAAGGGGCGGAGCATGTGTATGAAGTCATTCATGATGTAACTTGAACAATGAGACAAGGTGCAGTATGTACAAAGCAGTAGTCATTAAAGACATATAGATACATATACAGAGCCATTTACACGTTCTTTATATGAGCTCGGACAAGAGAATCATCCTAGACATACTAGGTGGCACGCTGGCACATGCTGGAGGGATACAACAACGGGACATAGCAAAGGCTTCATCTACGTCGGAGAAAACCAGTAGAGCGAGGAATCTGCAGGGGACGACGCAGGGTTCCCTCGATAAAAGGATCATGCGGTCCGTGAACAATGTGAAGCAGATCTTGGCCCTCAATTCAAGAAAGGCGTAATACAAATATCCGGGTGGATGTGATCATGAGACCCTACTGTTAGAATTAGCAAAATTATTTAACCCGAATAGAAGAGAGATCAGAGTCCCAGAGTATAGATCAAAGTAAAAGATCCTAATACCACCCAATGGTGAAGTGGGCCCATAAGCCACACAGCCAATTTAGCAAAACAGTTTTTTCAAAGACTAGACTCAACTTAAGCCAAGGAGTTGGAAAGGGGGTTCCTATAGGTAGTCGACTCTGATACCAACTTGTGATGCCCCCGAATTCGACCATACACTAATCATACACGCAAATGTGTACGATCAAGATCAGGGACTCACGGGAAGATATCACAACACAACTCTAGACACAAATTAAAATAATACAAGCTTCATATTACAAGCCAAGGGCCTCGAGGGCTCGAATACAAGCTCGATGCACAAGAGTCAGTGGAAACAACAATATCTGAGTACAGACATAAGTTAGACAAGACTGCCTTAAGAAGGCTAGCACAAAAGCAACAACGATATAAGAGGCAAGGCCTCCTGCATGGGACCTCCTAACTACTCCTGGTCTTCGGCGGCCTCCATGTAGTAGTAACCTGATACGTCTCCAATGTATCTATAATTTATGAATTATTCATGCTGCTATTTTATCATTCTTGTATGCTTTACAATCATTTTATAGCAACTTTATATCATTTTTTGGGACTAACCTATTGACCCAGTGCCTAGTGCCAGTTGCTGTTTTTTTTGCTTGTTTTTTACATTGCAGAAAATCAATATCAAACGGAGTCCAAACGCAACGAAACTCCACGGGAATTTTTTATCGACTAGAAGACTCCTGATGGGCCAGAGCAGCACGTGGGGGTGCCCCGAGGTGGGCACAACCCACCAGGGCACGCCAGGCCCACTGGCAGCCCAGGTGGGTTGTGCCCACCTTGATGGCCTCCCGTACCCCTTCTTTGCACTATAAATTCCCAAATATTCCGAAACCCATCGGGATTAACCTAGATCAGAAGTTCCGCCGCCACAGGGCTCCATAGCCACCGAAAACCAATCTAGACCCATTCCGGCATCCTGCCAAAGGGGGAATCATCTCCGGTAACCGTCTTCATCATCCCGGCTTCCACCATGATTAGGAGGGACTAGTCCACCCTCAAGGCTGAGGGTTTGTACCAGTAGCTATGTGTTTAATCTCTCTCTCTCCCTCTCGTGATCCATGTCATGGGCTTTGTTAATATAGTTGGATCATATGATGTTTCTCCCCTCTATACCCTTATTGTGATGAATTGAATCTTTACCCTTTTAAGTTTTGCCTTGTTGGATTGAATATTCAAATATGAGAACACATGATATATGTCTTGCGGTGTGAATACTTGAGGTGACAATGAGGTATCATATTGATTCACTTGACATATGTTATGGTATTCAACTCGCGGATTCCCGCGGTGATATTGGGATAATCTATATATTCATAGGGGTTGGTGCACGTTTTTATTATCTTTTCTCCGACAGAAAACTTGGGGTCTCTTTATAGTTCCTTGTGTGGATTGAGTATTATGAATATGAATTTGCTTTGGTGTTATTCTAGTATGAACTCTTGAATAGATCGAACGGAAAGAATAGCTTTGAGGTGTTTCGTACTCTACAAACAATTCCTATCTTTTGTTATCCGCTAATATGAACTTGGGAGTAATTCTTTATTGTACTTTGAGGGATAATCATATGATCCAACTATGTTAGCACTGTTGAGAGATTGCACTAGTGAAAGTACAGACCCTAGGCCTCAGTTTTAAGCATTGCAACACTGTTTTTGTGCCCGTTTACTATTAGTCACCTTGCTGTTTTTATAATTCCAGATTACAAAAACCAATATCCACTATCCATATTACACTTTTATCACCATCTCTTCGTCGAACTAGTGCACCTATACAATTTGTCATTGTATTGAGTGTGTTGGGGGACACAAGAGATTGCTTGTATTTGGTTGCAGGGTCATTTGAGAGAGACCATCTTCATCCTAAACCTCTCATGGATTGATAAACCTTAGGTCATCCACTTGAGGGAAAATTGCTACTGTCCTACAAAACTCTACACTTGGAGGCCCAACACGTGTCTACAAGAATAAAGTTGCGTAGTAGACATCAAGCTCTTTTCTGGCGCCGTTGCCGGGGAGGTGAGTGCTTGAAGGTATATATTTAGATCTTGCAATTTAATCTTTTAGTTTCTTGTTTACCACTAGTTTGGTTTATAAAAGAAAACTAAAAATGGAATTGAGGTTGCACGATGTTATTGATCATCTTTATAATATCTATCTTGAAAATGATGGTTCAGAAAATTGTGCTCAATTGTTATAAGAAGAAGTCAATAAAATGCTTGGCACAAAATATTTGAATAATGAGCATGATTCGAATGTTGTTAGTACGAATTTTGTGAATCTCCAAAATGCTAATGATGATTGCACAAGTCATGACAAAAATATTTCTTATAAGCATGTCATTTTTTGCGGAGTAAATTGGTAATGCATTTGCGCACCAAAAATGGAAGATAGATTTTGTAAGAAGCATAAATGTTTAGAAATGAGAAAGTTTCAAGAGAGGCTAGATGATTGTGCTGAAAGATTTAAATTTTTTCGCCATCCTTGTGAACTTTGCAATGAACATGGTCATTTAAATCTCTAATGCAAATTCTTTCATGATCGAATTGTGTCCAAAAATTGTGATAACTTGATTACCCTTGAGCATCATAAAGAGCTTAATCTTCTTTTGGGGTATGAAGAAATGAAACGTATAACTAAGGGTATTCAAAAAATTAATCTTGAGAGATTTCTTGATTTTGATCTAGAGGAAATTTATATGTTTTGTGGGGTGAATTGCATTGAGAATCCTTATATTGCCAACTATCTAAAGTCAAGAGAACAAATAGAATATGAAGAGAGTACTAATGAAAGGGAAAATATTTCCCAAAACCCTCCTAGTGTTTATTATGATAAATTAGGTAATGAGGAGGAGCTTCCTATCCAACCAATCTCATCAATAAGAAGCTTGAAAATATTAATTAAACCCACACGTGATGTGGTGAAGAAGAAGAAAAGAAGAAAGAAGAGAGGTAAAAAGGTATCTCTCCCAAATACTGTTGCTCCTATTATTGTCGTGCCTCATGAAAATGAATCAAAAATATTTGTGGAAGATAATGCACTTGATGATGATTTTGTATTCCTATTGCTTGTTGTGATGATTATGATTGGGAAGATAATGATACTTCTTATAATATTGGAACTCTTTTTGGCACCAACTTGGGAAATTATTATGATAGCAATTGTTATACCATTGGTGCCATTCATATTATTAATGATGAGAAGGATTATGCTTATGATATGCCAAGCCACAAGCTTGGGGATGCTATGTTTGATGAGAATGACATGTTTGAGAATTTATTTGCTGCAATTAATGTTTGTCCCAAGCTTGGGGAGACTATGTTTAATGAAGATGATCTTTTTAGTCCCCCTACTTTGAATGATCAAACTTATTTTGCTGATAGCATGCCTCCTATTTATGATGATTACACATTGATAAAAGTGGGTGTGGAAGAGTGTCAACTCTAGGCAGTAGTGATTCCACTATTTTGGAGGGTGTTGAATATTATTAAAATATTGATGAAAGTGATTTGGAGATGTCATGACATTATTTAGTGATACATCCACTATTTTGGAAGAGGTTTCAACTGACTATGGCAATAAAGTTGCTTTCTATGATGATTATTATGATGACATGTATGCCATAGAGAGTAATAAATTTTCTATGCTTGTGGATCATGAAAAGAATGCTTTATGTAATGGTTATATTGATGAATCTATTCATGATGCTACTGAAAATTATTATGAGAGAGTAACTTCTGATGCATGATGTTCTCTTTATGTTTCAATTCTTATCTTTTATGCGAGCATCATTGAAATCATCATGCCCAGCTAAAAGGCATTAAAGAAAAGCGCTTGTTGGGAGACAACCCAACACTTTCACCTACTGTTTTTGTGTTTTAACATGATTGTGCTACTGTATTGATCATGTTTTATTTCTTTTGTTTCAATAAAGTGCCATGTAAAGCCTTTGGGATCATGTTGGATGATAGTTGATTTGACTCTGCTGAAAAACAGAAATTTTTGCGCTCACGAAAATAGGTCTCATTTTTAGAAGAAGAGTGCCATTGAGTTGATTCTTTTTTCAGAAGTTATATATACAAATTTCTCACGTGGTCATTATTTTTTCATAATTTTTGGAGTAGCATAAGTATGGTAGTTATCCAGATTACTACAGACTGTTCTGTTTTTGACAGATTCTGTTTTCAATGCATTGTTTGCTTGCTTTCTAGTTTCTATGGCTTATATTAATCAATATAAATTGTGGAAATGATATGATACAGTAGGAATTGTGTGTAAACAATTATGAATCTTGCCTTTGACAGTACCAAACTTAAATGGTTTGCTCTTTATCATACTAACCTATTTCACAAAGTTCCGTTAAGTTTTGTGTGATTGAAGTTTTCAAGTTTTGGGTGAGATATCGATATGAGGAGAATAAGGAGTGATAAGACTGTAATCTTGGGGATGCCCAAGTTACCCCAAGGTAATATTAAAGGATGGTTCAGGCAACTAAGCATGGGATGCCCCGGAAGGCATCCCCTCTTTCGTCTCCAACATTATCGGTAACCTCACTTGGAGCTATGTTTTCATTCATCACATGATATGTGTTTTGCTTGGAGCATCATTTTATTTTGTTAGTATTTGCTTGCTGTTATTTATAATAATGTTTTGCATTTTTTATTTCAATAAAAGTGGCAATGATAGCCTTTGCCATGCTTATTTTGCAAGTATACATGTTGCTGTTTGAAAACAGAAAGTTTACCGATGTTGCAAAAATTCCCGAGGAAAGTCAGAGTGTGATAAAATGTTGAAACTTTTTGCATAATGAGATCTGATAAAGTTTCTTCAGTGTGGTAGAATTTCATAATCTTTGGAGTTAGGGAAGTATTTATACTCTTGCATTATTTACAGACTGTTCTGTTTTGGAAGATTGTTGTTATGTTTGCACTGTTTGCATATGTTTGCTTGTTTAATGATTCTATTCGAGGATAGGAGTATTAAATATACAGAGGCATTTAGTATGCAATGTTGAATAATAATTGTTTTGATTTTCTAAAGTAGAGTATGATAAGGTTTTTGCATTGGTTTATACTAACTTATCTCACGAGTTCTTGTTGAGTTTTGTGTGGATGAAGTTTTTAAGATTTAGGAAAACCTTAAAATAAAAGGAATTAAGGAGACACAAAAGCTCAAGATTGGGGATGCCCAAGGCACCCCAAGAAAATATTTCAATTATGTCTCAAGCACTTAAGCTTGGGGATGCCCCGGTAGGCATCCCACCTTTCTTCATCAACAATTATCGGTTTGTATCGGTTGAGCCTAAGTTTTTACTTCTTTACATGAGTTGTGCTATTCTTAGAATGTCATTTTATTTTTGTTTTTCTTGCGGTTTTAATAAAATACTTTGATTTGAATGTTTTAAATAAGAGAGAGTCCACACATAGCTATCTATTTACTTAACTACTCATTTGATCTTCACTTATATCTTTTTGGAGTAGCTTGTCATTTACTCTTGTGCTTCACTTATTATGAGTAAATTGTTGAATATAAATTGAATGTCATGAAGTTGAAATCATATCATGCCTAGTGGTAGCTTCACATTGGGTTTAGAAAATGAAACATTTGAGGCTTGACAATCACAATTTTGGTCACACAAGCAGTTCAAAAATAATTAGTATAAGGAAGAGAACTTTCACATGCAAATACACTATCATGGAAATCTTTTGTGATTGTGAGCCCCCATCAAAATATTATATGCCAAAATTGTTGACGTTGGACAAGGAAGACAACGTAATGGTTTATGTTTGTTCATATTCACATAGAAGTTATATTGTCATAGATCCTTCAACATGTGGTGCTTGCCCACCATCTTTGCCAGCCAAAAATTCCGCACCAAGTAGAGATACTACTTGTGCATCCAAAAAACCCTTAAACCCAAATGTTATTTTCAAGAGTCCACCATACCTACCTAAGGATTGGGCAAGATCCTTCAATTAAGTTGTCATCGGTGCAATAAGGCAATAAAAATTGCTTCTAAAAGTGTGAGATCATTTAGTGTAAGAGAAAATTGAGCGTTGTATGAACTTGTGATGGCAAAGAATAAAAGCGACAGACTGCATAATAAAGGTTGCTATCATAAGGGGCAATATAACATGATGTTCTTTTACACTAAGGGGTTGAGCATACAAACAAATAAGCAGATGGCAACCTCTGCTTCCCTCTGCGAAGCGCCTATCTTTCACGTTTATGTATTTACTTTTATGCAAAGAGTTAAAGTTCTTCTCTCTATTCCTTTTTTATTTTTCTCTTTTTGCAAGCATCATGTGGTGAGGAAAGATCTAGGCACATATGTCCAGTTGAATATGGGTACCATGAGTTATTATTGTTGACATCACCCTTGAGGTGAATACGTTGGGAGGAAAAACAATAAGCCCCTATCTTTCTATGTGTCCGGATGAAACATTTTGCTCATGTGTACAAGGTGAGTGTTAGTGCTACCTCTTGAGCACTGTGTTGGTTTTCCCTTGAAGAGGAAAGGGTGATGCAGTAAAGCAGCATAAGTATCACTACTAGGAAAAGGGCTACTCATGGCGCACCAGTTTTGCCTACTAATGGCGCACTACTAGTGCGCCATTAGTATCACGCCACTAGTATTTCATACTAATGGCGCCATTAGAACACCATGCGTCATTAGTATGCCTCCCAGGGGGGCATATTTAACCATGTGCTTTGGCATACTAATGGCGCACTGTTGGGTGATGCGCCATTAGTATACTTTGGCATACTAATGGCACACTCTGTAGTGATGCGCCATTAGTATGAATATTAGGTTTTTTTACTTTTCTGATTTTTGCATAGGTTACAAAATATATTATTTGACAGAATATAGACAGCAGCAGACAGCAACAGCAGATTCATCGAATACAATAGAAGATTAGTCTCCGAATACAATTCATCATATTAGTCTCCGAATTCAAAAGACCAAACAAAGATAAAACATTACAAGTCTCGAGACCGCGAGTATCGAGTTTGTCCTCACATTACAAGTCGATATTGATCATCTACACTACCATCACATAGAAGAGAGCTGCGGTCATCACAATGAGCATCATCGCGATGAAACTAGTCTTCATCCGGTTCCTCTAACGCTCCCTCCTCTCTCCCGCTAGATAGCGGGCGTATCTAGATTCCGCCTCCGCCCTAGTGGTGTACCCTTTGTAACTGTTACCGCTGAAATAGTGAACCTGTCTCCGACACTCCTCCCAGTCGTCATAGATTCCGGGAACCTTACCCTTGTACACGACATACGATGGCATTTCTATGCACAAGCCAAACAACAGACAATACATACATAAGCAATATATTAGTATGCAACAAAAGGATCGGAAGAGAAAAGCAAGACATTAATAGCATGATTCATGGTCCTACTAATAAATAGCACCGATTACATCTAAGTTGAACGACTGTCCAAACCAAAGAGACATACAATTAATTAAAGTTTAATTACAACATGAGCCTATCAATGTTTCAGAACTACACATCACTACTTTCGACTCGACTCATGGGACAGGAGCGTGGATGAAGCCGCCGTCTGTCGTGATGGTCATGAAATCGCGTGCGTTGTCAGCCTGCATTTTTAGCGTTCCGTCTATCTCACCGTTGGACGGTTGATATCTGAGGAAGAACTGCCCCGAGGTATGAAGGACATCTTGATGGATGATGTTTGCAAACTCCGACTGGATGCGAAAGAATTCTTGTCTGATGTCCGCGTCCTGGATTGCCGACAAGCTCGCAGCCCAATCTTTGAGATTATCTGGTAGCAGAAGGTGATGAAGGTCCCTTACGATCGCCCACATTTGATGGAGGGCGTAGTAGGCATCCTTCTGACCGCCAGGCGGCTGCTTGACGCAGCAGAACGTCGTATTGTGGGCGAACACGTGCTTGCCGTACTTACGAACTGCCCTGGTGAAGGTGCCTCCAGATTTGGCGTAGCCGGGGAGAACATCATCAAGAACTTTCTTGATATTTGTGTAGTCTATCTTGGAGTCACGGTTCGGATCGAAATACGTGGCCATGGAATATTTCGGCCTTAAGAGCATGAGTGTGCAATGTGTGTCACTGCACAGAACACAGAATGTTAGAAAAAAAAGAACGATCGAAATCTAAGAAATCATATGTTACGGGGCGGTTAAGGGATGACTTACTCGGGAAAGTAAGCCACAAGGAAGTTATCCTTATCTGGGTTTGCCAGAATGACGCCTTCGAGGTGTGAACTCGCGACTTGGTGGCCCCCAGCGCTGCTCGAGAGCTTGGCCCGCATGTAGAAGGGGTCGACTATCACGATGTCCGGGGTGTTGTCTCTAATGATCCGCATCTCCATACTCAGCGAAAATAGCTGAACGAAGGTGTAGTGCAGCGGATGAAGGTTAAACATACCAAAGATGTCATCAAACCGCAGGACGATCGTGCCCCCGATGTCGCCATCCACAAAGCCCTTACCCTCTAGCACCTTGGCCACGAAAACCGGGTATGCCACATCATTCTCTCTGAGACACCGCTTCTCCAAAGAAAGAACACTATCGTGCAGACTCCGCATAGCACCGGTTGCAGCATTGAGCATATTTGTTGGTAGCATCGCCCTACCCGCCACAGCACCCTCCTCGAGATATCCTTAGGTGAAGGTGGCCCGTCTTGAGCACGGATCATACTCGGTGCCGGCTGGCTCGCACCGGCGCCCTTTTTAGTCTTCCGTTTCCGGCTCTTCTTCTTGATCTGCTGTAATGGGACGGAGTTCTGCTCACAGACCGCCTTCTTGAGCGTGTTGGGGCTGATAATATTTGGCACCTCAGCTATCTGAGGCTCGGTGAAGGCGGCAGCTGGAGGCGTCTCCTGAGAACTGAACGCCAGACAACGCCTGTTGCAACTGGGTTTCTCCGCCGTACCAGCTAGATCGCGGTCGTCTTGGTTGGGTTCTTGAGGAGGCCCGCAGAACTCGTCACCGTACCCATGTTCGGCAAAGTACTTATCAACGTTGGTAAATGTACCGTCGTCGTTGTCGTCGTCGTCCGGATCCTGTGCCATATGCATGTCTGGATCCTATGTCATAGTGATGTCCGGCATGTCCGGTAGCGTTGCGGCGTTCTTGCCATGGCTTGGCGCCGGCACGACTGGCGGTCTTGTTTGTGGGGTGGTGGCCCCCGCCCCCAAATGAGTCTGGCTCTTCAGCCAAAGCAGGGGCCAGCTTACGCAGGCGCTGAGGGTCATCTCATCTTCTTCGTCGACCCCAGCGGGTCGAATCGGAGGTAACAGCTCGTCGTAGCCTAGCAGCACCCGAACCACTTCAGCCCTATACACTATGGGTGGCATCGGATTACCGTGGAACACGGGGTTGCCCGGTTGAACGATTCTGCCCTTGGTGACATCGATCAACTCGCCGCCCACGAACTGCAGGAGAGTGCAAGGAATGTCGGCGGCGCCCTGCGAAAACATGTAGGGCGTCAGGGATGCCCAGTCAAAGGCAAGGAGATGAAGTCATCGGCCAAGAGGCTTAGTTACCGTGATGCCGTCGAGCTCGGCTAATGTCGAGGCACCACCAACGGCGGGCGTGCAACTGACGGAGGGTCCGCTTGCTGGCAAGGTGCCGGCCGGCGTACACCCGGGTGCATTAAGCTCCAATGCCCATGCCGGCGCCGGAGACACGAATACCGCCTCCGCCGGAGACACCAATGGCGCCGCCTGCGCGTTGTGTGAGTTGCTGGCCGTGAAGCTGGGAACCGGGGGAGGCCCCTGTTGGCCGCCCACAATCCATGTCGTCAGCCCATGAACCAATGTAGGCACCATGGTGTTGAGCTTTGTTCCCAGTTGTTGTTCCACTTGCTCTTGGACAAGCTCCGGAATCCGCGCCACTTGTGCCTTGAGTGCTTCAACCTCGCGCGACTGGCTTTCCAAGCTGGTCTTTTTCTCCTTTCGCCCACCAGCGGTATAGTATGACGACTATTTTGTGGACAAGCCTTTGCCGGCCACACGACCAGCTGACGTCGCCTTACTGAGCTTATCCTTGTTTTTCATTACGTTCAACGCCCTATTCAAAGGGGTGTCGAAAGGGGAGCTCTGAGACGACCCCGCGCTACTGCTTTCTTTGTCCTGCGGAAGGGACGTGAACCATTTAGAAATATTGGGGGTTAATTAGAATGCAACCATATGGAGCTAATTACGCAGGGGTGTATTCCTTACCAGAACAAGGTCAAGCGCCTTGGTCTTCGGAACCGTGGTAAGCTCCTTTATTATCGGGTCCTCCTTGTACCGGACCTTGAGAAAGTTCCTGGTCTACGGTATTTCTCGAAGCGGGGCGGTAGGCCTTGCTCGGCACGCTCCGCGTCCTCCTTGTCCCATATAGGCTCCGCCACTCTGTAACCACCAGGACCGAGTTGGTGGACCCCTAAGTTCAACTGCCGCATTTCTTTCCCCCACTGACTTGATTCAGAGGTTGCGGGGCTCTCGCACTTGATCTTGAACTCCTTGTAGTCATCTTCACTCATCAAAGGATATTTCTCCTTGATCTTTTCATAACTATCACCTTTTTTCAATCATTGCCTTCACCGTGCTTTTCCAAGTAGACAGGGCCGTGCTCATCCTCATGAGGGCGGCACCGTTCACTCTATTCCCCAAGAGGCGTGTGTTTGCAAACTCAGCGGGGAACTTGTATCGTTCGTGCAGCTTCGTGAAGAGGAGGCTGCGCAAATTCCCTCGGTCCTTATGCCTTAGGTTCTCGGTGTTGATCGAGACGGTGCTCCGGAGAATGCACCTGAGCTGAACAGAGTACCCCTTGACTACGTGTTTGGGTGCCGTCGGATTCCCGTCGGAGTTCACTTTAGTAAATTCCTCCCTGACGGTGCTGAGCACGTTCGGGCGCCGGTCCTTCCGTTGCCTCTTCGGTTGGGTGCCATCTGTGCGTGGGCCGCCATCATCAGTGGTGCCATCCGCGGCGCATTCATTAGTGGTGTCATCCCCGACGCTACTAGGGGTTGTGTAGTCAGGATCGGTGTCTTCCGCGGCGTCCTCATAGCGGTGAGGTTCTTCCTCCAACTCCTGGGATAGCTCCCAGAATTGCTTGCTGCCCGAACCGCCGGCATCATCGTTGTGGGCCATGTTTCGCTCTAAATAGGAAAAAGTTTGGTCAAAAAGTTCGTTATTGTCAAGGAACAAGATCACGGTCTCATCATTTAGGGTTTGTCGACACCGAGGCATCCTAAAACCTAAGCTTTTATCATTTAGGGTTTGTTGACGCCGAGGCACCCTAAAAGCCTAAGCGTACATCATTTAGGTTCTCATAGACACCGAGGCATCCTATAGAAGCCAAGTTAAGTTTTCATCATTTAGGGTTTATCGATGCCGAGGCACCCTAGGTTGGGCCTAATCACTTGGCACTAATCACTTGGCACTAATCACTTGGCTCTATTGCCACCTATGTTGGGTTTACCATCTAGGGTTTATCGATGCTAAGGAGAATTCTAAGTTGGGCCTAATCACTTGGCTCTTTTGCCACCTATGGTTTAATGCAGCAAGAATGGCGGGGCAGTTGATCCTACTTAACTAAGTACTAAGATACCCCGGCCCATGCATTAGTCGCAAGTACCCCATATGTCCTATTTTTAGCAAAGTCATGCTAAAATTCACGGAAAATTTCGGCATGACCTTTGCTGAAAATAGGACATATGGAGTACCCGAATTTGCCGGAACGGAAGTTAATCGACATTTCGGCAAACTCAAGGGCCTCTCGGGGTACCTGCAAATTCATCATGACACAATGGTCGGAGACAAAACCCAGCAAACTAGCAAGATGATCATCATCTTTGCAAGTCATTACTTGTCAAATACAAAAGAAAGAACAATTTATTTGTGACATAGTTGGCCCATACAGAAGAAGCAACACCCTGCACTAGCCTAAAAACAAGTGAAGTTTCACCCATATAAGAACAACTTTATAAAATCAGAGAAGTTGCTATGTTTTTTCTACTACTAGGAAAAACATCACTCATTGGAAATGACAATCTTAGTACCAGCATTTTGAACTTTGAAATGAAATACAGTAGTAGTATTAGTAGTATATGGAGTAGTATCTTGTCTAGTAGTAGTATTAGTTGTATATGGAGTAGCAAGTTTTGCCTCAGAGACCGCAAAAGCTATGTTTTTTCTCAATTCAGATAGCTAAGTGGAAAAACACGTCAAGTTTTGTTTTAATACTCTATTTCTCAATGCATGCAATTGGTTTCATCTGGACTACATCATAGAACCACCAATAAAGGACACTGAAAAAAATACAGAGAAGCCTACGGTTCCTATCCTTGAGTAGCATGATTAGAGATGAGTAGATCTCCTAAAGGTGTCCTAAGCACCTGCTGTTACTACTGAAAGCAATGCAAACATGTAAAAGTTATTACTGTTCATAATACTACTCAAATGTCCAACTATCAGGACACAAGGCATGATAATCCATCTAATCTAATGAAATCTGAACTCAACCTGATCATGGTTCATGCCCTCAGAAACATCAGCACCTCAAGAATGCCATGACAAAAATGAAAAGGACCAAGATAATGTTCAGTTAACAGAAAGGGGGGGAAGGGGAACCGGTGTAGCTCACCAAGAGGAAGACGATGGCGAGCTCGTGCGGGGCCGGGGTTGACGAGGTGACGCGGATCGACGGTTAGGCGTCAGTGTCGTAGAGGCGTTGGAGACCTTGCCCTGCAAGACAGAGAAGGGGCCGTCAGCCCCGGCGCAGGCAGGGGGCAAGGGGAGGAGGAGGAGGGGAAAGGAGAGAAGGAGG
>NC_041390.1:55261682-55262256 GCF_002162155.2 Triticum dicoccoides | reverse complement strand
GGCGGGGGTGGGGGCGCGGGGACGCGGGGGCGGCGGGGGTGGAGTCCGGCGGGGGTCGGGGCGGCGGTGTCGTGGGTCTGGCGAGGGAGAGAGGGACGAATGGGATGTGGCGAGGGAGAGGGAGGACTTAGCTATAGGGGGAAGCTTACTAATGGTACACCACCCGTCGGTGCGCCATTAGAAATCATTTTTTAGATAGCAATGGCGCACCCACCGCTGGTGCGCCATTAGAAATCTTTTTTTAGATAGCAATGGCGCACCACCAGGCCGGTGCGCCATTAGTATTTTATTATTATTATTTTCTAATAAATGAATATGAATATGAAACAGTAATCCATGCATTTAAATAATTATTGTGTATTTGTATTCTGATAAATATTTGTTAGTTATTATGCCTGATTTATAGAATGATTATTGAAACTAGTTTAGTGGGTAAACCAAGTTAAGATTTATTTGTGGTGATGTTATAAATAATTTTTGTTATGAATGTTAGTAATTGTTTAAAGGTTTGTTCTTGCATACATAATTTGACCAGAGCGGCGGAGGGTGCGGGGGGTGCGCTTCGGCGGCGGTG
>NC_041390.1:55227973-55261381 GCF_002162155.2 Triticum dicoccoides | reverse complement strand
ATGGAGGGTGTGGGGGGTGCTCGTCAGCGGCGGTGGAGCGGGGGTTGGTGCGGTGGGTCGTCGGCGGCGGTGGAGCTAGCGGGGGAGGGTGCGGGTGGAATCGAGATCGAGATGGAGGGGGATCGAGATCGAGTGTCCTCATGAATTCAAAAAGTGCCCATGAAATTTAAAAATATTCATGATATCAAAAAATGCCCATGAAACACAATCGAGAAATGAAGACTACGATTTAAATACAATCGATCTTAGCTAGCTATCTGTTCACAATCTTCTTGCCCTTCTTTTTCGCAAATGGAGTTCTTCTGTGGAACGGACGTCCTTTAGGTAGGGTGGTCCTGCTTCTTCTTGTGGTGTATGCTGCTACTTCATCATCGTCGTCATGTTCGATCTTCGTGTCACCGTACTTGTCGAAGTCTTGCTCATTGGCTACTCCATCCATTCCGATGATCTTCCTTTTGCCTCTCCTCATGACAACACGAATGGGCTTTGATGGGTCGGTAATGAAGAATCATTGGTCCACTTGGGAAGCTAGTACCCATGGCTCATTTTTCGCGGTGACGTTTGCGCCCGCGGTCTTGGATTTGGCTTCGGGTATAACCATGGTGGTGAAATACCGGTCTTCTTTTAGGACGCTCTTGGCCCATCTGACACGGAACATCGGGACCTTCTCTCCAGTGTAGCTCAGCTCCCAGATCTCCTCGATCCTTCCATAGTATCTGTCCTTGTCATTACTAGTGTAGGATTCCATCATTACCCCGGAGTTCTGATAACCATCGCTCTTCATGTCCTTGTCCTCGGTGTAGAATGTGTAGCCATTGATATTGTACACCTCATAGGTCATTAGGTTGTGCTCGGCGCCCTGTGACAAGGCGAATATGAGTTGTTCTTCTGCGGAAGAATCCTCATGTAAAGGGTACGACAGAAGCTTCTACTTGAACCAACACGTGAAACATGAGTTGTGCTCTTTGATTATATCTCCGTCCGTCTTGTGTTGGCCTCGGTCATTGTACGTCTTCTCAATAAAGGTTTTGTGCTCTAGCACCCAAGGATCGACCACGTCTATGTGTTGTAGCACAACTAGGTTTGCTCTTTCAAAGTTGGCGAGTCGACCCTCGAAGTCGGCATGCATTTTGCGGCGACCCTCATGGTGACCCCATCCAGCGAGCCTGCCGAGGTGCCTATTGACGGGTAGACCAATGGGGTTCTCGATGCCTAGATAATTCGTGCAGTAGGAGATGCACTCTTCGGTCAGAAAGCCCCTGGCTATACTTCCCTATGGACGTGACATGTTGCGAACGTATCCTTTGATGACAATATTCATCCTTTCGAACGGCGTCATGCTGTGCAGGAACGTCGGCCCGAGTTGGATGATATCCTCCACGATATGGACCAGCAGATGCACCATAACGTCAAAGAATGCGGGCGGGAAGTACATCTCAAGCTCGCATAGTATCACCACGATCTCTTCGTGTAGCCTTCTGAGTTGCCTCACGCCAACCGACTTCCGAGAGATGACGTCAAAAAAGTTGCATAGGCCAAATAGCGTTTCACGGACGTGCGCATCCACGATCCCACGGATTGCAAGTGGAAGTATCTGTGTCATCAGCACATGACAGTCGTGAGACTTCATCCCACTGAACTTCTGCTTCGCTGGGTCTAGGTATCTGCTTATCTTCCCCGTGTAACCGTAAGGAAGTTTTACTCCTACGAGGCAGGTGAAAAACTGCTCGATCTCCTCCTAACTTAGAGTGAAGCATGCGGGAAGGTAGTCATTTCCGGTCTTCTTGGCCTTTTTTCCTTTGCGACGACTTTCTGTGTCCTGCTTCGCCTCACCACCACCACCATCATCATTAGCGTGAAGCTCCTGCCTGATGCCCATTGATTTCAAGTCTGCCCTTGCTTTCGGCCCATCTTTGGTCCTCTCTGGCATGTTGAGCAGGGTACCAAGCAGACTCTCGCACACGTTCTTCGTGATATGCATGGCATCAAGGCTGTGAGGCACACGGTGGATCTTCCAGTACGGCAAGTCCTAAAAAATAGACCTCGTTTTCCATACCTTTAGCAGCGGCTCTGGCGCCTTTCGCTTCTTTCCCGGCTCTGGCGCCTTTTGCTTCTTTCCCGGCAATGGGCAATCTTTCCAATGTTTCAACAACCCATCTATTTCCTCGCCGCTCCTCGTACGCGGGCGTCTTCGGGGTTCAGTTTCACCATCGAACAGATCCTTGCGTTTCCTCCACAGGTCATCGTCGTGAAGCCACCTTCGATGTCCCATGAACACGGTTTTCGAAGACCCGGGATCTCTATCTAGCTGGCGATACATTGTGTCATCCATGCACCTGACGCATCCAGAAAATCCGTGGACCACCTGCCCCGCGAGATATCCGTAACCGAGATAGTCGTGCACCGTCGTGAGCAGTGCGGCTCTCATAGGGAAATATTCTTTCTCTGCGGCGTCCCACGTATTGGCTGGCATTTTCCACAACGTGTCTAACTCCTCTTTCAGCAGCCCCAGATACAGATTGATGTCGTTCCCTGGTTGTTTCGGCCCTTCAATTAGCATACTCATGTGAATGTACTTCCTCTTCATGCACAACCAGGGGGAAGGTTGTACATCCACATAAACACAGGCCAGGTGCTATGTGTGCTTCTCTGGCTGCCAAACGGATTGACTCCGTCGGTGCTCACGCCCAGCATGATGTTCCTTGGATCCTTCCCAAATTCTGGGTGTTCGAAGTTCAACGCTTGCCACTGGCTCCCATCCTTAGGGTGACTCAGCATCTTGTCTTTTTTATTTATCTTCGAATCATTTGCGTCATCTTCTCGCTTCTTCTCCTCCCTATCCGCGTGCCAATGCAGGAGCTTTGGTACCTTAGGGTCCGTGAAATACCACTGCAGACGAGGAGTGATCGGAAAGTACCACACCACTTTTCGAGGAGCTTTCTTTCTCTTCTTGTATCGAGTGACGCCGCACACCGAACATATGGTAGACTCTGCGTGCTCGGCCCGATAAATGATGCAATTGTTCATGCACACATGGTATTTCACGTGCGGTAAATCCAGAGGACACACGACTTTCTTCGCCTCCTCGAAACTGGTCGGGCACTTGTTCCCCTTGGGAAGACGTTCGTGCCATAATGACATGTTCTCCTCGAAGCATGCGTCGGTCATTTTGTGTTTTACCTTCATCTCCAAAGCCATCAGCGTTTCTTTCAGGCAGGTATCCTCGGGTCTGCATCCTTCATACAATGGAGTAACCACGTCTATCTCCAGTTGATCCAGTTTGTCTTTCTCTCGGGCGGCAGCTCTTGCGTTATCCGTCGGCTTGAGAAGCAGCTCTTGAATATGAGGGTCCTGCACCCAGCCCATTGATGGTCCATCGTCGTCTGCTCCGCCGGCATCTTCATCATCATGAACATGCCCTTCGTCTGCTCCGGCATCTTCCTCATCATCATGTCTGGCATCTTCTACATGACGACTGTGTACAGCATCACCGTCGTGATCATGTCCTGGAGATTCTTCGTCTTCTCGCCCGCCTGAGCCACGGTCGTTGTCTTGCTGCCCTTCCCCATTTCTTGCCCGGCCTCCATGGACGACTTCATAGTCATCTTCATCACCTTGCCACCGATAGCCATCCATGAAACAACGCAAGAGCTGTTGGTCCCGCACCTTCCCGGAATCCGGGTCCGCAATAAGGCTCTTCAGCTTGCATCTTTGACACGGACATCTTATCTCCGTCTCGTTCTTTTGAAGCATCTCGGCCTTCGCGGAGCTCAAAAACCTATTCACGATGCCTTCGGTCATCGTGCGAACCATGGTCGCCTGCGGGGTAGAGAAAAATGATATTTTAGAACCAAGAAAAAATTTGGCATGACTTTCCCTAAAAATAGGACCAAAAAGAATGCATAGTGCCAAAATTCTCGCCGAAACAGAAATGAATCAACATTCCGGCAAAATATTGGCAACTATCGCATTTCAAATACCGGTACCTGCAAACACAAACATATATGCAACACCACAAACATACATAGATCTAGCTAGGCCACAAAAAGTGCATGTGCATGTTGTTGGAGCGAGCTAGGGAGAAAAAAAGTAGATCTACAACATGAAGATAGCTTTCCCCTTACTTACCTATCAAAAAAAGGTAATTTCACCACTTAATTTTGATGAATCTATGGTGCACATGAAGTGAGGAGGAAGAGGCAGACGACAAGCTTGGAGAAGGAGGTGGAGGAAATGAAGTGGGGAAAGTGAGTGTGTAGGTGTGGCTGTCCAAAATATCTAGCTGGTCCCAGGCTACTAATGGCGCACTATACAGCCATGCGCCATTAGTAACCAAACATACTAATGGCACACCTGCTGGCCGTGCGCCATTAGCAGTTTTGCAAAAAAAGTAAATAATATATATATATATATATATATATATATATATATATATATACTAATGGCGCACCGTTGCAAAGTGCGCCATTACTAGTTGCGCACCGTGGCAGAGTGCGCCATTACTAGTTTCAACTAGTAATGGCGCACTTTGCAACGGTGCGCCATTAGTAGTTTTGCAAAAAACAGAATAAAAAAATACAGTAGTGGCGCACTCCATGGCTGGTGCGCCATTACTAGTTAGAACTACTAATGGCGCACTTTGCCAGGATGCTCCATTAGTATGTTTGGAAAAATGAAAAAAAATTGTTACTTGTGGCGCACCTTGTGCCTGGTGCGCCATTAGTGTCTTCCACACTAATGGCGCATCGCCACATGGTGCGCCATTAGTATATAGTAGTGGCGCACCACTTCTCTGGTGCGCCATTAGTGTCAATTTCATCTATAGCCCTTTTCCTAGTAGTGTATTTCCCTTAGTTTTTGAGAACCAGCGTATCAATCCAGTAGGAGACCACGCGCGAGTCACATCATACCTACACAAACAAATAAGAACCTCGCAACCAACGCGATAAAGGGGTTGTCAATCCCTTCACGGCCACTTGCAAGAGTGAGATCTGATTGAGATGATAATAATAATAAGATAAGAATTTTTGGTAATTTTATGATATAGATTGAAAGTAAAGATTGCAAAATAAACGGTAATGGAAATAACGGTAGATTAATATGATGGAAGATAGACCTGGGGGCCACAGGTTTCACTAGTGGCTTCTCTCAAGATAGCATAAGTATTACGGTGGGTGAACAAATTACTATCGAGCAGTTGATAGAAAAGCAAATAATTATGAGAATATCTAGGTACGATCATGTATATAGGCATCACGTCCGTGACAAGTAGACCGACTCCTGCCTGCATCTACTACTATTACTCCACACATCGACCGCTATCTAGCATGCATCTAGAGTATTAAGTTCATAAGAGCAGAGTAACACCTTAAGCAAGATGACATGATGTTGAGGGATAAACTCATGCAATATGATATAAACCCCATCCTTTTATCCTTGATGGCAACAATACAATACGTGTCGTTTCCCTTTCTGTCACTAGGATCGAGCACCGCAAGATTGAACCCAAAGCTAAGCACTTCTCCCATTGCAAGAAAGATCAATCTAGTAGGCCAAACCAAACTATAAATTCGAAGAGACTTACAAAGATAAACTAATCATACATAAAAGAATTCAGAGAAGAGTCAAATATTGTTCATAGATAAACTTGATCATAAACCCACAATTCATCAGATCTCGACAAACACACCGCAAAAGAAGAGTTACATCGAATAGATCTGCAAGAGAATCGAGGAGAACTTTGTATTGAGATCCAAAGAGAGAGAAGAAGCCATCTAGCTAATAACTATGGACCCGAAGGTCTGAGGTAACCTACTCACACATCACCGGAGAGGCCATGGAGTTGATGTAGAGGCCCTCCGTGATCGATGCCCCCTCCGGCGGAGCTCCGGAAAAGGCCCCAAGATGGGATCTCTTGGGTACAGAAGGTTGCGGCGGTGGAAATAGGGTTTCGTGGTGCTCCTGGATGTTTTCGGGGTATGTCAATGCAAGGAGTAGGGATTGCCATGCAACAAATGCACTAGAGCTATAAATGTATGAAAGCTCAACAAAAGAAACTAAGTGGGTGTGCATCCAACTTGCTTGCTCAAGAAGACCTAGGGAACTTGAGGAGGTCCATTGTTGGAATATACAAGCCAAGTTCTATAATGAAAAATTCCCACTAGTATATTAAAATGACAAAACAAGAGACTCTCTATCATAAAGATCATGGTGCTACTTTGAAGCACAAGTGTGGAAAAAAAGGATAGTAGCATTGCCCCTTTTTATTTTCGTTTTTTTGGCCTTCTTTTTTTATGGGACAATGCTCTATTAATGATGATCATCACACTTGTATTTATTTACAACTCAATGACTACAACTTGATACTAGAACAAGATATGGCTCTATATGAATGCATCCTACGGTGTACTGGGATGTGCAATGACTCATGAGTGACATGTATGAAAGAATTATGAATGGTGGCTTTGCCACAAATATGATGTCAACTACATGATCATGCAAGGCAATATGACAATGATGATGCGTGTCATAATAACGGAACGGTGGAAAGTTGCATGGCAATATATCTCGGAATGGCTATGGAAATGCCATAATAGGTAGGTATGGTGGCTGTTGAGGAAGATATAAGGAGGTTTATGTGTGATAGAGCATATCGTATCACGGGGTTTGGATGCACCGGCAAAGTTTGCACCAACTCTCAAGGTGAGAAAGGGAAATGCACAGTACCGAAGAGGCTAGCAATGATGGAAGGGTGAGAGTGCGTATAATCCATGACCTCAACACTAGTCATAAAGAACTCACATACTTATTGCAAAAATGTACAAGTCATCAAAAACCAAGTATTACGCGCATGCTCCTAGGGGGGTAGATTGGTAGGAAAAGACCATCGCTCGTCCCCAACTACCACTCATAAGGAAGAAAAACAAATAACACCTCATGTTTCAAATTTGTTACACAACGTTTACCATACGTGCATGCTACGGGACTTGCAAACTTCAACACAAGTATTTCTCAAATTCAGAACTACTCAACTAGCACAACTTTAATATCACTATCTCCATATCTCAAAACAATCATCAAGTATCAAACTTCTCTTACTATTCAATGCACTTATATGAAAGCTTCTTATTATGCCTAAAAGAAAATTGCCATGCTGTTCTAAAGGACTCTCAAAATAATATAAGTGAAGCATGAGAGATCAATTATTTCTATAAAATAAAACCACCGCCGTTCTCTAAAAGATATAAGTGAAGCACTAGAGCAAAAACTATATAGCTCAAAAGATATAAGTGAAGCACATAGAGTATTCTAATAAATTCCAATTAATGTGTGTCTCTATCAAAAGGTGTGTACAGAAAGGATGATTGTGGTAAACTAAAAGGCAAAGACTCAAATCATACAAGATGCTCCAAGCAAAACACATATCATGTGGCGAATAAAAATATAGCTCCAAGTAAAGTTACCGATGAACGAAGACGAAAGAGGGGATGCCTTCCGGGGCATCCCCAAACTTAGGATTTTTGGTGTCCTTGTATTTTACCTTGGGGTGCCTTGGGAATCCCCAATCTTAGGCTCTTTCCACTCCTTGTTCCATAATCCATCAAATCCTTACACAAAACTTGAAAACTTCAGAACACAAAACTTAAAAGAAAATCTTCGTGAGCTCCGTTAGTAAAAGAAAACAAACCACCACTTCAAGGTACTGTAATGAACTCATTCTTTATTTATATAGGTGTTAAACCTACTGTATTCCAACTTCTCTATGGTTTATAAACTCTATTACTAGCCATAGATTCATCAAAATAAGCAAACAACACACGAAAAACAGAATCTGTCAAAAACAGAACAGTATGTAGTAATCAGTAGGTTTCGAATACTTCTGGAAGCCAAAAAATTCTAAAATAAAATTCTGGACGTGAAGAATTTATATATTAATCATCTTCAAAAATAATTAACTAAATATCACTCTTCAGTAAAAAATGGCAGAAATTCTCGCGAGCACTAAAGTTTCTGTTTTTTACAGCAAGATCGCGAAGACTTTCCCGAAGTCTTCCCAAAGGTTCTACTTGGCACAAACACTAATTAAAAATAAAAACACAACCAAAACAGAGGCTAGATAAATTATTTATTACTAAACAGGAACAAAAAGCAAGTAATAAAAATAAAATTGGGTTGCCTCCCAACAAGCTCTATCGTTTAACGCCCTTAGCTAGGCATAAAAGCAAGGATAGATCTAGGTATTGCCATCTTTGGTAGGCAATCCATAAGTGTCTCTCATAATAGATTCATATGGTAATTTAATTTTCTTTCTAGGGAAGCGTTACATGCCTTTCCTTAACGAAAATTGGAATCTAATATTCCCTTCCTTCATATCAATAATTGCACCAATCATTCTAAGGAAAGGTCTACCAAGAATAATAGGACATGAGGGATTGCAATCTATATCAAGAACAATGAAATCTACGGGCACATAATTCCTATTTGCAACAATAAGAACATCATTAATTCTTCCCATAGGTTTCTTAATAGTGGAATCCGCAAGGTGCAAGTTTAAATAGCATTCATCAAATTCACATAAACCTAGCAAATCACACAAAGTTTTTGGGATCATGGAAACACTAGCACCCAAATCACACAAAGCATAGCATTCATGATCTTTAATTTTTATTTTAATTGTAGGTTCCCACTCATCATAAAGTTTTCTAGGGATAGAAACTTCCAACTCAAGTTTTTCTTCATAAGATTGCACCAAAGCATCAACGATAAATTTAGTAAAAGCTTTATTTTGACTATAAGCATGAGGAGAATTTAGCACGGATTGCAACAAGGAAATAGAATATATCAAAGAGCAATTATCATAATTAAATTGCTTTAAATCCAAGATAGTGGGTTCATTGCTATCTAAAGTTTTGACCTCTTCAATCCCACTTTTACCAATTTTTGCATCAAGATCTAAAAACTCCGATTTTTTGGGACGCCCTCTAACTAAAGTTGACTCATCTCCAGTCCCATCATTATCAAGATTCATATTACAAAACAAGGATTTAATAGGGGAAACATCACTCACTTTTAGATCTTCATGCTTATTATCATGAAAACTCGAAGAGCACGCTTTCACAAAACAATCTTTCTTAGCACGCATCCTAGCGGTTCTTTCTTTGCACTCATCAATGGAAATTCTCACGGCTTTGAGAGACTCATTGATATCATGCTTAGGTGGAATAGATCTAAGTTTCAAAGAATCAACATCAAGAGAAATTCTATCCACGTTCCTAGCCAACTCATCAATCTTGAGTAATTTTTCTTCAATCAAGGCATTGAAACTCTTTTGTGAAGTAATAAATTCTTTAATCCTAGATTCAAAATCAAAGGGCATCTTATTATAATTTCCATAAGAATTGTTGTAGGAATTACCATAATTATTAGAGGAATTACTAGGAAACGGCCTAGAATTAAAATTACCTCTATCATTCTTGAGGAAATCGTTAAATGGTAGCTGCTCAGTCGGCTGGTGAGTAGGGGATTAATAGGCTAATCGGCAAGTTAATCGGCCATTTAATCAATTAATCGGACGATTTATCGGGTAATCGGCTACTCGGGGACCCTATGAGTAGGGATTAATCGGCAAGTTAACAGGTTAATCGGATGAATTCTTGAACAAGGACCTCTATACGTGTTATTACCAAAATTGTTCCTACCAACAAAATTCACATCCATAGATTCATTATTATTCTCAATCAAAGTAGACAAAGGCATATCATTAGGATCAGTAGGAGCACTCTTATTAGCAAACAATTTCATAAGTTCATCCATCTTTCCACTCAAAACATTAATCTCTTCAATTGCATGCACCTTTTTACTAGTAGATCTTTCAGTGTGCCATTCAAAATAATTAACCATAATATTATCTAGGAGTTTGGTTGCTTCTCCTAAGGTGATTTCTGATACGTCTCCAACGTATCTATAATTTTTGATTGCTCCATGCTATATTATCTACTGTTTTGGACATTATTGGGCTTTATTATCTACTTTTATATTATTTTTGGGACTAACCTATTAACCGGAGGCCCAGCCCAGAATTGCTATTTTTTGCCTATTTTAGGGTTTCGAAGAAAAGGGATATCAAACGGAGTCCAAACGGAATGAAACCTTCGGGAACGTGATTTTCTCACCGCACATGATCCAGGAGACTTGGACCCTACGTCAAGAAACAAAGGAGGAGGCCACGAGGTAGGGGGCGCGCCTACCCCCCCCCCCCCGCCAGCGCGCCCTCCACCCTCGTGGGCCCCCTGTTGCTCCACCGACGTACTCCTTCCTCCTATATATACCTACGTACCCCCAAACGATCAGATACGAAGCCAAAACCCTAATTCCACCGCCGTAACTTCCTGTATCCACGAGATCCCATCTTGGGGCCTATTCCAGAGCTCCGCCGAAGGGGGCATCCATCACGGAGGGCTTCTACATCAACACCATAGCCTCTCCGATGAAGTGTGAGTAGTTTACCTCAGACCTTCGGGTCCATAGTTATTAGCTACATGGCTTCTTCTCTCTTTTTGGATCTCAATATGATGTTCTCCCCCTCTCTTGTGGAGATCTATTCGATGTAATCTTCTTTTTGATGTGTGTTTGTTGAGATCGATGAATTGTGGGTTTATGATCAAGATTATCTATGAACAATATTTGAATCTTTTCTGAATTCTTTTATGTATGATTGGTTATCTTTGCAAGTCTCTTTGAATTATCAGTTTGGTTTGGCCTACTAGATTGATCTTTCTTTCAATGGGAGAAGTGCTTAGCTTTGGGTTCAATCTTGTGGTGTCCTTTCCTAGTGACAGTAAGGGCAGCAAGGCACGTATTGTATTGTTGCCATCGAGGATAACAAGATGGTTTTTTTTATCATATTGCACAAATTTATCCCTCTACATCATGTCATCTTGCTTAAGGCGTTACTCTGTTTTCATGAACTTAATACTCTAGATGCATGCTGGATAGCGGTCGATGAGTGGAGTAATAGTAGTAGATGCAGGCAAGAGTCGGTCTACTTGTCTCGGACGCGATGCCTATATACATGATCATACGTAGATATTATCATAACTATGCTCAATTCTGTCAATTGCTCAACAGTAATTTGTTCACCCACCGTAAAATACTTATGCTCTTGAGAGAAGCCACTGGTGAAACCTATGGCCCCCGGGTCTATCTTCATCATATTAATCTTCCAATACTTAGTTATTTCCTTTGCTTTTTTACTTTCCCTTTATTTTACTTTGCATCTTTATAATAAAAATATGAAAAATATTATCTTATCATATCTATCAGATCTCACTCTCGTAAGTGACCGTGAAGGGATTGACAACCCCTTATCGTGTTGGTTGTGAGGAGTTATTTGTTTTTCGCAGGTACTAGGGACGCGCGCGCAACCTCCTACTAGATTGATACCTTGGTTCTCTAAAACTGAGGGAAATACTTACGCTACTTTGCTGCATCATCCTTTCCTCTTCGGGGGAATCCAACGCAGTGCTAGAGGTAGAAATTTCCATAAAAGTGCCTCCCGCGGCCGAATCTAAAAGATTTCTAGAAGCAAAATTCAATCCGGCGTAAAATTTTTGTATAATCATCCATAAATTCAAACCATGTGTAGGGCAATTATGTATCATTAATTTCATCCTCTCCCAAGATTGTGCAACATGTTCATGATCAAGTTTCTTAAAAATCATAATATCGTTTCTAAGAGAGATGATCTTAGTGGGAGGAAAATACTTAGAGATAAAAGCATCTTTGCACTTACTCCATGAATCAATACTATTTTTAGGCAAAGACGAAAACCAAGCTTTAGCATGATCTCTAAGCGAAAACGGAAATAGCTTAAGTTTAACAATATCGTTGTCCACATCTTTCTTCTTTTGCATATCACACAAATCAACAAAGTTGTTCAGATGGGTAGCGGCGTCTTCACTAGGAAGGCCAGAAAACGGATCTTTCATGACAAGATTCAACAAAGCAGTATTAATTTCACAAGATTCAGCATCGGTAAGAGGAGCAATCGGAGTGCTAATAAAATCATTATTGTTGGTATTGGCAAAGTCACACAATTTAGTATTATCTTGAGCCATCATGACAAGCAAGCAATCCAACACACAAGAAAACAAGAAATGGGCAAAAGAGGCAAACGAAAAAGAGGCGAATGGAAAAGAGAGGGCAAATAAAACGGAAAGGGTGAAGCGGGGGAGAGGAAAACGAGAGGCAACTGGCAAATAATGTAATGCGAAGGATAAGAGTTGTGATGGGTACTTGGTATGTCTTGACTTGGCATAGATCTCCCCAGCAATGGCGCCAGAAATCCTTCTTGCTACCTCTTGAGCACTGCGTTGGTTTTCCCTTGAAGAGGAAAGGGTGTGATACGTCTCCAATGTATCTATAAATTTTGATTGTTCCATGCTATTATATTATCTGTTTTGGATGTTTATGGGCTTTATTATACACTTTTATATTATTTTTGGGACTAACCTATTAACCCAGAGCCCAGTGCCAGTTTTTGTTTTTCCTTGTTTTAGAGTATCGCAGAAAAGGAAAATCAAACGGAGTCCAATTGACCTGAAACTTCACGGAACTTACTTTTAGACCAGAAGAAGCCCACAGAGTATCGGAGATGGACCAGGAGAGTCCCAGATTGCCCACGAGGGTGGGGGAGCGCCGACCCCCCTAGGCGCGCCCCTGCCTCGTGGACAGCCCGGAGCTCCACCGACGTATTTCTTCCTCCCATATATACCCATATACCCTAAAAACTTTGGAAGCACAATAGATCGGGAGTTCCGCCGCCAGAAGCCTCCATAGCCACCGAAAACCAATCTAGACCCGTTCCGGCACCCTGCCGGAGGGAGAAATCCTTCTCCAGTGGCCATCTTCATCATCCCGGTGCTCTCCATGACGAGGAGGGAGTAGTTCACCCTCGGGGCTGAGGGTATGTACCAGTAGCTATGTGTTTGATCTCTCTCTCTATCTCTCTCTCTCTCTCTCTCTCTCTCTCGTGTTCTTGAGGTGATACGATCTTGATGTATCGCGAGCTTTGCTATTATAGTTGGACCATATGACGTTTCTACCCCTCTACTCTCTTGTAATGGATTGAGTTTTCCCTTCGAAATTATCTTATCGGATTGAGTCTTTAAGGATTTGAGAACACTTGATGTATGTCTTGCTTGGGATACCCATGGTCACAATGGGGTATTCTATTGATCCACTTGATGTATGATTTGGTGATCAACTTGCGGGTTCCGCCCATGAACCTATGCATAGGGGTTGGCACACGTTTTCGTCTTGACTCTCCGGTAGAATCTTTGGGGCACTCTTTGAGGTTCTATGTGTTGGTTGAATAGATGAATCTGAGATTGTGTGATGCATATCGTATAATCATACCCACGGATACTTGAGGAGACATTGAAGTATCTAGGTGACATTAGGGTTTTGGTTGATTTGTGTCTTAAGGTGTTATTCTAGTACGAACTCTTGAATAGATCGATCTGAAAGAATAACTTTGAGGTGGTTTTGTACCCTACAATAATCTCTTCGTTTGTTCTCCGCTATTAGTGACTTTGGAGTGACTCTTTGTTGCATGTTGAGGGCTAGTTATGTGATCCAATTATGTTATTATTGTTGAGAGAACTTGCACTAGTGAAAGTATGAACCCTAGGCCTTGTTTCCTAGCATTGTAATACCGTTTGTGCTCAATTTTATCATTAGTTACCTTGCTGTTTTTATATTTTCAGATTACAAAAACCTATATCTACCATCCATATACCACTTTTATCACCATCTCTTCGCCGAACTAGTGCACCTATACAATTTACCATTGTATTGGGTGTGTTGGGGACACAAGAGACTCTTTGTTATTTGGTTGCAGGGTTGCTTGAGAGAGACCATCTTCATCCTACGTCTCCTACAGATTGATAAACCTTAGGTCATCCACTTGAGGGAAATTTGCTACTGTCCTACAAACCTCTGCACTTGGAGGCCCAACAATGTCTACAAGAAGAAGGTTGTGTAGCAGACATCAAGATCTTTTCTGGCGCCGTTGCCAAGGAGGTGAATGCTTGAAGGTATATCTTCAGATCTTGCAATAGAGTCTTTCAATTTCTTGTTTTATCACTAGTTTAGTTTATAAAATATAATTACAAAAAAAATGGAATTAAGTTTGCCTCATATGCTTCATCTTTTTAATATCTTTCATGAGTATGATGGAAAGGAAAATTGTGCCAAAGTGTTAGAAGAAGGATGCATTAAAATGTTTGGCACTAAATCTTTGAATGATGAGCATGATTGCAATGTTGTTAGTATGAACTCCTTGAATATCCATAGTACTAATGATGATTGCCCTAGTTATGATGAAAATGTCTCCTATAAACATGTCAATTTTTGTGGAGTGCATTGGGTTTGCAAGCACACACCAATTTGGGAAGATAGATTTTGCAAGAGGCATAAGTACTTAGAAAGTAAATTGTTGCAAGAAAGGCTAGATGTTTGTGCTGAAATTTTAAATTTTCCTGGCCATACTTGTGAGCTTTGCAATGAACGTGGTCATTTAACCTTCTGATGAAAATTGTTTCATGATCTAATCGTTTCCAAAAATTGTGATGACTTGATTTCTCTTGCACATCATAATGAACTTAGTTTGCTTATGGGTTACGAAGAAATGAAACATATAACTAACTATCTTCCAGTATTTGCCCATGATAAACTTCTTGGCTTTGATCTAGAGGAAATTTATATGTATTGTGCAGTGAATTTTATTGAAAATCCTTATATTGCCAACTACATAAAGAAAAGAAAACAAATAGAATATGAAGAGAATACTAATGAAAGGGAATAGACTTCCCAATACCCTCCTATTATTTCTTATGATAAATCAGGTAATGAGGAAGGGCCTCCTATTCAACCAATCTCATTAATAAGGAGCTCCAAAAAGAGGATTGAACCCACACATGATGTGGTGAATAAGTAGAAAAGAAAAAGGAAGAGAGGTAAAAAGATATCTCCCCCAAATAATGTTGCTCCTATTACTATTGTGCCTCATGAAAATATAATTGTGTAAGAAAATGATACTTCTTATGATCTTGAAAATCTTTTTGGCACTTGCTTGGAAGAATATTATAATTGCTATACTATTGGTGCTATCCACACTATTAATGATGAGAGTGATTATGCTTATGATATGAAAAGGCCCAAGCTTGGGGATGCTATGTTTGATGAAGATGATATTTTTGAGAATATATTTGCTGCAATTAATGTTTGCCCCAAGCTTGGGGATGCTACGTTTAATGAAGATGATATTTGTAGTCTCCCAAGTTTTGATAGGTAAAGTTTTTATAATGATAGCATGCCTCCTACTTATGATGATTATATTGATGAAAGTGGATTTGGAGAGGTCATGACTTTATTTAGTAATGATTCCACTATCTTGGAAGATGTTTCAATCGATTATGATGGGAATATAGTTGCTACTTGTGATAATTATTGTGATGATACATATGCTATAAAAAGTAGTGATGATTATATTTATAAAACTTGTCATGATTATGATTACCCTTTTTCTGAACATTACTCTTTTAATGTGGAAACAATTTACAGTATTCGAGTCTCTTATGATACTCCCACTATTCCGAAGGAGAAGAATCTTGCTTATGTGGAGAGTAGTAAATTTTCTATGCTTGTAGATCATGAAAAGAATGCTTTAGGTGCTGGTTATATTGTTGAATTCATTCATGATGCTACTGAAAATTATTATGAGGGAGGAATATATGCTTGTAGGAATTGCAATAATATCAAGCTTCCTCTCTATGTGCTTAATGTTTCAAGGTTATGCCTGTTTTGCCTACCTATGCTAGTTGATTATTGTTCCCATAAGTTGTTTGCTCACAAAATCCCTATGCATAGGAAGTGGGTTAGACTTAAATGTGTTAGTCATATTGTTCATTGTGCTCTCTTTATGTTTCTATTCTTATCTTTTATGTGAGCATCGTTGAAATCATCATGCCTAGCTAGGGGCGTTAAACGATAGCGCTTGTTGGGAGGCAACCCAATCCTATTCTTGTTCTTTACTTATTTTCTCCTGTTTAATAATAAATAATTCATCTAGCCTCTATTTAGATGTGGTTTTAAGTTTTAATTAGTGTTTGTGCCAAGTAGAACCTTTGGGAAGACTTGGGTGAAGTCTTTGCGATCATGTTGTAAAAAACAGAAACTTTAGCGCTCACAAGATTTGCTGCCATTTTTTATTGGAGAGTTCTATTTAGTTAATTATTTTTTCAGATTATTAATAGATAAATTACACCATTTTATTTGAGAATTTTATGAGTTCTAGAAGTATACGTTTTGTCGGTGTACTAGAGTAGGGGTATCCTATTACCCCGAACTTGTGCACGGGCAGTTGCAGCGCCCCGCGGCAAGGCTTGCCGGGTGACCGCCAGGACCCTCCGTGGTTCCCTTGAAGACCATTCAAGAACAAAGTATTCAAATCAAGGCCCCGGCAAGAGGAGCTTGCCGGGAAGGCCAACCAAGGCCCCGGCAAGAGGAGCTTGCCGGGAAGAGACAAGACCCCGGCAAGAGGAGCTTGCCGGGAAGGCCACTCAAGACATACCAAGAAAGCTTGCCGCGACGCGCCCTGCGTCCCGGCAAGATCCAGCGAGCGACAAGCTTCCAGACGCGACAAGACGACGGCCGCGGCAAGGAGCTTGCCGCGGAAAACCTCCACTTCGTGCCCGTGCTCCAGCTCACCTGCTAACGTGTCGCTCTGGGACTCTCCCAAGCACACGTGGCGGGAGGCTGTGCAGCTAGGGGTACGTGGTGGCCAGCAGAGATGAAGAGAAGCCCATCGTGGCAAACGGTGGCTCTCCTAACGGTCACCCTTTTGCACTGTTTAGGAGACTCAGACAGGCATTTAATGCCCTTGTCCCCTGCTGTCAGAGTTAGGTAGGGCACACTGTATCCACAGTAGCGGTAGCTGCACCTACCCATCCTTTTCCATTTTTACCTTTCTAGTCTACGTTGCCACCTGTGGGTAACCCCTTGAGAGTATAAAAGGAGGCCCAAGCGCAACGTAGAAGGGGTTCCGAGAGGTTCGGAAGTTCAGAGGCTAGGCCAATTCGGCTCGTTCAGCACCAGGGACACTCTCTTGCTCAGTTTGGCAGCGTCCATCTCTCCTGAGCAAGAATCCAATATACATAAACAAGCAGCAGTAGGGTTTTACGCATCCGTGCGGCCCGAAGCTGGGTAAAATCGCCCCGCGTGCACTGCCTCGATCCGCTCTTTGTGCGCTCTCCGCCCCCCACCGAACCGAAAAGGGGCCCTGTCCCCATAGGTGTTGGCGGGAATCAGCATCGCCCCCGGCAAAAAGTTTCTCCTTGCCGGAAAGTAGACGACAGAAAAGCTAAGTTGCCAAAGCTTGAGCAATCAGTTTTTCTAAGTTTTTGAGTTATTTTCCTTGAACGACCGTGCTTTGTGTGGAAAACCTGTGCGCGGAGGAACCAGTTGACAGCTAGCTGTGCCCTTACTTTGTTTCGAGTCCGCTCAGCAACTTAAGTGAGCCGCTAGCGCCCTTACTTTGTTTCGAGTCCGCTCAACAACTTAAGTGAGCTGCAACTAGTTGCGACAAGGTTGCTTGTCGGTAGCGACCCCGCCAGCAGGCTGCTGAAGTTCCGCATTCGGCACTCGCGGCAAGGGTGCCTGCACCGGCAAGTTTCCCTAGAAAGCGTAGGGCAGGACCATACAAAGCCAAGAGTCGAGTAAAGGAAGTAACACAGCAATGTTTTACCTAAGATAGAGTTATATTACAAGAATAACTTGTCGCGCCTCTAATAAAGTGTTCCCATGACATGACTCACAGCAACAAGAAAAGAAGAAAACGGACGGCCTAATCTACGCGATCGCCGTCAACCCTTTTGACCTCGTTCACCCTATCGACGATGGGTGCTACGAGGGCCTTAAGTGCGTCAAGATCAGCGTCCACCGGCAGCTTCCTGAGGACGTTGGTGAGGTTGAGGCCCGGATTGCGGAAGGCCACCTTCACCAGCACCTTCTCTAGAACTCCGGCGCAAATCGAGCGTGACTCGTCGGCCAACTGCTTTGGGATCCGTTCCCGGAGTTGCTGAAGCGCTGCCGCCACGCCTTTGAAGAACAGAGTGAGCTTGGCGCTGGGTTGGAGGTTCTCGTCGGAGGGATACCCGAAGCCTTCCACCCCCAATTGCACCAGCTCCTCTTCGATAACTGCAGCAATGTCCACGAGGCCCTCCGTCTAGAGCTCCACAGTATCTCTGAGAAGATTCTGGGTTTCGGCGGCCCTCGCTAGCAGCGCCTCGTTGGCCTCGATGTCCTTCTTCAAGTCTGCCTCCCGTTTCTTGGCGCTGTCCAACGTCTCCGTCAAGGTGGCCAGCTTCAGCGTCAGATCGGCGTTGGAATCCTTGGCGGCGCTCAATTCCTTGCCCCTCTCGGCGAGTCGGCCCTGCAGTTCACCGTGGGCAAGGGCGTCCTTCTCGCGCTCTAGCTTGAGGGCCGCAAGCTCTTCGCCCCACCCTTCAGATCAGTTTCTAGCTGCGCCACCTTTGCCTCCAATTCTTTCTTGGCGGCCTCGGCAGCCGCAGCCGTATCCTTTGCCTCTTGGAGCGTCCCGCCGAGTGCCCGTTCGCGCATGGCAAGCTCCTCTTCGTGGCTGTCGAGGTTCACTTTCCGCTGAGTCAGCTCGCCTTCTCGCGCGTACAGCTTCTCGCCGGTGAGCTGCTGCTGCTCTTCAGCTTCGGCCTTCTCGAGGAGGAAAGCCTTCCGTTCCTCGGCAACCTTCTCCCGCTCCTCCGCCAAGGCCCGGAGAGTTTCTTGACAAAGACCCCGGAGCTCCTCCGCACGCTTCTCTATGTCCACGCTCGCCCTCGCGGCGAGTGCATCCCGGGACTCCAACTTGACTTGGCGGGCGCGGTAGAGCGCTAGCAGCCTCCGCAGCAGCCGCTCCTCCTCAGGCTCTTCACTGCTGCTTCCCGGTGCGTCGACGATCGACAACCCGGCGGAGGCAAGCACCTCCCCATCCAGAGCTTCTCCTTCCACCGGCGCCCTGGAGCTCGACGCCCAGGGGAGCTTGATGAAGATACCCTCGCCAGCCTTCAGATAGGCGCCGGGCTGGGGCTCCTCGGAGCCTGGCGCTGCGGCAGCGGCGGAGGGATCGGCGGTCGGTGCAGCGCCTGACGCTCCTGCGGCCTTAGGGCTGTCAGTGCGATCGCCAGATCCCCCGCCAGCTTCCTCGGCGGCAGCCTTGGCGGCCTCTTCGCCGGCGGGCACGTTAGCGCCGGCTCCTTCTTCGGTGGCCGCGGCATCATCAGTATTGCCGCGTGCGTCTTCTTCGCCGCCCACCTCGGTCCCCATCGGATTCGTGGAGGGTGGGTCTGACGACCAAAGAAGAAGGAGAAATCAAACAAGTGTTCGAGAAGAGAAATCAAGCAGAAGACTACAAGGAAAGTTTCGGGCAAGAAGGGCTACCTGTGCTAGGATCTGCCATCGTGGCCTCCACCACCGGCGGATCGTTAGCGCTGTCCCTTGCCGGAGACTCCTCCCTTGCCGGAGGCTCCTCCCTTACCGGAGGACGCTCCCTTGCCGGGGAGTCCGCCCTTGGCGGCGTAGTCGAAGCAGACGACGAGTCGGAGGAGATCACCACGCCCTCCTGATCAAGCTGTTCTGCTCCTGCACAAGCAAAACAGAGATCGGATGTCAACAAAGGAAAAGAGCAACCACGCGCATCCAGAAGCAGAAAGTAAACCGTATGCTTACGCTGGGGGCTGCTCTACGAAGTGATGGCCGGGTCCGGCAAGGTAGTCTCGGGCACGCCTCCTGTCGTCGCAGTGGGCTCGTCCTCGATGACCACCACCTGAGCCTTGGCCCTCTTCGCCGCCCTCTGGGCCAGAGTCCTGAAAAGGAGAGCCCAGGGTGGATCAGATCTGATGCAAGACAAGATCAGCAAGTTGAAGAACTACAAGAACAAGCAAGGGAATCTTACTCTTCTTCCTCTTCCCCATCGGAGCTGAGCGCGGAGAGGTCGAAGTTCGGCCCACCTCCGGCGCGACGAGGTGGAGGGGTGGGATCCCTTGGCCGCTTGGCGAGGACTGCAGCGCCAGCCCGAGACGACCCCGCCCCAATTGCCACTGCGGCGGGAGGCGCCCCCGCGGCGACCGTACTTGCCGCGATGGAGCGCGTCGTGCGGCGCTGCGGCTGTTGACCAGCTTGCCGCCCCGCTGCATCCCCGATCCTGCTGAGGCGCCTTCTTGGCTGCACTGGGAGCTGCGTTCCGGGTCCTGCTCCCGGCAAGCTCCCCGGAGGTGGCGGGCCGCTCGTACCCTCGGCGGGCTCGTTCGACTCGGCGTCGGGCGCGGCGAGCTCTTCTTCCTCTTCGGGCTGCTCCCATTCGGCAATGCTCATCGCCAACGCCGCGTCCGCTTCCTCCACGGTGAACCCGAATTCACCCACGGCCGCGGCTGCCGCTGCCTCTTCCGCCCTGGTGGCGATGTGCTCCATCTCTTGATCAGTGGTGTCGCGGGTGAGAAGCTTCTTCTCGTCAGCGTTGACCGCCACCTCCACTAGGCTGTCAAAGAACTGCTGCACGACGTCGCCGGCGGGCTCTTGCCAAGTTGGAGCGATCCCGTGCGAGTCACACAACGGCATCATTGCGCAGATGCGATCGCGCGAGGAGTTGTTGCACAGAGGAACGACGCCTGCCGGCAACCTGAACCACTCGGGATGCTGTGGGTTATGCTTGAATATCTCCTTAAGCATCCCGTCCAGCTCTAGGACGGTGAAATTGAAGTTGAGGCCTGGATGCAACCTCATTATATCTACCGGGCCTCCAAATTCCCAGGCAGGTCTCCCCCTCGCTTGCAGAGGGGCGATGCGCCGGCAGAGGAAATCTGCGCCGACAGCTCCCACAGTTAGCCCGACAAGCCTGAGATGCAAGATCCGAGTGGTGGCGATCGTCAGCTTGTCGTCGTCCGCGGACAGAGCGCTCCAGTCATTGCCGCGCACTGCTGGGGCTTGGCGCAAGGCGGTGAACGGCTGCGGGCTCTCTTCTACAACCCAGCACCAATCTGCTCTCCACTCGTCCCACTTGCTGCGGAGCTCCCCCTCCAGATAGGTCTCCTTCTTGCCGGCCCGCGAGATCCAGGCGATCCCGCCGGCAAGAGGTTCCCCTCTCTCGACACGAGGCATAAAGAAATGGTGGAAGAGAGCTACGTTGGGGTGGACTCCGACAAAGTTTTCGCATAGATGGGCGAAAACTGCCATGGTCAGAATAGCGTTGGGGGTGAAATCAAGGAGGTGGAGTCTGTAGGTGGTCATGATATCACAGAAGAAATCAGAGAATGGTGGGCAGAGACCGCAGTAGAAGAACACGGCGAAGAAAGGATATCCGTTAGCTGGAGCTGCTCGTGAGGCGACGGCGGAGAGTACCTTTGTGCGCGGATGGCGAAGAGATAGTACCACTCCCTCAGCTCCTCCGCGGAGAGCTCGGGGGGGAAAGTGGCCCGCTCCTTCTGCAGCGCCTCAAGCCGCTGCGCTTCGGTCGACTTCACAGCTTTCGCGGTCGCGGCCTTCGTGGCCTTCCCCTTCCCAGGCTTCGGAGGCATGGCGGAGGCGGTGGGGGAGATCGACGGCGCTGGTGGTGGCGGCGGCGACGGGAGCGGAGCGCTGCTCTCTTTTGACTTTGGAAGCGGAGGTGGGCGGCGGAGGCTTCTAAGATTGCAACAGCGAATGGCGAAGATGGAGGAAGTGCCCCTGTTTCCCCTGCTTATAAAGAGGGATGGGGCGGACGTTTCGGCCTCCCAAGTGAACAAACTCCCACGATCTCTCCCACGACGCCGCGTTTGACGCGTGCTGTTCTGGGCGTGCGCGGTGGGACCGGAGTTAGATTCGGCATGACCTAGGCCGCGCGTGCCCGTGCACTGTTTTGGGCCTGGCCCAATAGCGCTCGGCACCGTGTATGGCCCAGGCCCGGGGGCTCCTGTCGGTGTACTAGAGTAGGGGTACCCTATTACCCCGAACTCCTGCACGGGCAGTTGCAGCGCCCCGCGGCAAGGCTTGCCGGGTGACCGCCAGGACCCTCCGTGGTTCCCTTGAAGACCATTCAAGAACAAAGTATTCAAATCAAGGCCCCCGCCAGAGGAGCTTGCCGGGAGGGCCAACCAAGGCCCCGGCAAGAGGAGCTTGCCGGGAAGAGACAAGACCCCGGCAAGAGGAGCTTGCCGGGAAGGCCACTCAAGACATACCAAGAAAGCTTGCCGCGACGCGCCCTGCGTCCCGGCAAGATCCGACGAGCGACAAGATTCCAGACGCGACAAGATGACGGCCGCGGCAAGGAGCTTGCCGCGGAAAACCTCCACTTTGTGCCCGCGCTCCAGCTCACCTGCTAACGTGTCGCTCTGGGACTCTCCCAAGCACACGTGGCGGGAGGCTGTGCAGCTAGGGGTACGTGGTGGCCAGCAGAGATGAAGAGAAGCCCATCGTGGCAAACGGTGGCTCTCCTAACGGTCACCCTTTTGCACTGTTTAGGAGACTCAGACATGCATTTAATGCCCTTGTCCCCTACCGTCAGAGTTAGGTAGGGCACACTGTATCCACAGTAGCAGTAGCTGCACCTACCCATCCTTTTCCATTTTTACCCTTCTAGTCTACGTTGCCACCTGTGGGTAACCCCTTGAGAGTATAAAAGGAGGCCCAAGCGCAACGTAGAAGGGGTTCCGAGAGGTTCGGAAGTTCAGAGGCTAGGCCAATTCGGCTCGTTCAGCACCAGGGACACTCTCTTGCTCAGTTTGGCAGCGTCCATTACTCCTGAGCAAGAATCCAATATACATAAACAAGCAGCAGTAGGGTTTTACGCATCCGTGCGGCCCGAAGCTAGGTAAAATCGCCCCGCGTGCACTGCCTCGATCCGCTCTTTGTGCGCTCTCCGCCCCCCACCGAACCGAAAAGGGGCCATGTCCCCATAGGTGTTGGCGGGAATCAGCATCGCCCCCGGCACGTTTGATACAGATTACTACAGACTATTCTGTTTTTGACAGATTCTGTTTTCTATGTGTTGTTTGCTTATTTTGATGAATCTATGTGTAGTATCGGAGGGTATGAACCATAGAGAAGTTGGAATACAGTAGATATTACACCAATATGAATTTAGAATGAGTTCACAACAGTACCTAAGTGGTGATTTATTTTCTTACACTAACGGAGCTTACAAGTTTTTTGTTAAGTTTTGTGTTGTGAAGTTTTCAAGTTTTGGGTAAAGATTCGATGGACTATGGAATAAGGAGTGGCAAGAGCCTAAGCTTGGGGATTCCCAAGTAACCCCAAGGTAATATTCAAGGACAACCAAGAGCCTAAGCTTGGGGATGCCCAAGTAACCCCAAGGTAATATTCAAGGACAACCAAGAGCCTAAGCTTGGGGATGCCCCAGAAGGCATCCCCTCTTTCGTCTTCGTTCATTGGTAACTTTACTTGGAGCTATATTTTTATTCCCCACATGATATGTGTTTTGCTTGGACTGTCATTTTATTTTATTTTGTTTTGCTTGCTGTTTTAATAAAATACCAAGATCTGAATTTCTTAAATGTTAGAGAGTCTTCATATAGTTGCATAATTGTTTGACTACTCATTGATCTTCACTTATATCTTTCGAAGTAGTTTGTCATTTGCTCTAGTACTTCACTTATATCTTTTTAGAGCACGGTGGTGGTTTAATTTTGTAGAAATAGATGAACTCTCATGCTTCACTTATATTATTTTGAGAGTCTTTAGAACAGCATGCTAATTTGCTTTGGTTACGAAATTAGTCCTAATATGATGGGCATCCAAGAGGGATATAATAAAAACTTTATAAGTGCATTGAATAGTAAGAGAAGTTTGATACTTGATGATTGTTTTGAGACATGGAGGTAGTGATATCAAAGTTTTGCTAGTTGAGTAGTTGTGAATTTGAAAAATACTTGTGTTAAAGTTTGCAAGTCCCGTAGCATGCACGTATGGTAAATGTTGTGTAACAAATTTGAAACATGAGGTGTTATTTGATTGTCTTCCTTATGAGTGGCATTCAGGGACGAGTGATGGTCTTTTCCTACCAATCTATCCCCCTAGGAGCATGCGTGTAATACTTGGTTTTTGATGACTTGTAGATTTTTGCAATAAGTATGTGAGTTCTTTATGACTAATGTTGAGTCCATGGATTATACACACTCTTACCCTTCCATCATTGCTAGCCTCTTCGGTACCGTGCATTGCCCTTTCTCACATTGAGAGTTGGTGCAAACTTCGCCGGTGCATCCAAACCCCGTGATATGATACTCTCTTTCACACATAAACCACCTTATATCTTCCTCAAAACAGCCACCATACCTACCTATTATGGCATTTCCATAGCCATTCCGAGATATATTGACATGCAACTCTCCAACGTTCCGTTTATTATGACACGCTCCATCATTGTCATATTGCTATGCATGATCATGTAGTTGACATTGTATTTGTGGCAAAGCCACCGTTCATAATTCTTTCATACATGTCACTCATGAGTCATTGCACATCCCGGTACAGCGCCGGAGGCATTCATATAGAGTCATATCTTGTTCTAAGTATCGAGTTGTAATTCTTGAGTTGTAAGTAAATAAAAGTGTGATGATCATCATTAATAGAGCATTGTCCCCAAAAAAAGAAAAAAAGAAAAAAGAAGAAAGGCCAAAAAAAGAAAGGCAAAAAAAAGAATGGCCAAATAAAAAAATAAAAAAATAAAAGGGACAATGCTACTACCCTTTTTACCACACTTGTGCTTCAAAGTAGCACCATGATCTTCATGATAGAGAGTCTCTTGTTTTGTCACTTCCATATACTAGTGGGAAATTTTCTTTATAGAACTTGGCTTGTATATTCCAACAATGGGCTTCCTCAAATGCCCTAGGTTTTCATGAGCAAGCAAGTTGGATGCACACGCACTTAGTTCCTTTTGTTGAGCTTACATATACTTATAGCTCTAGTGCATCCATTGCATGGCAATCCCTACTCACTCACATTGATATCTATTAATGGGCATCTCCATAGCCTGTTGACACGCCTAGTTGATGTGAGACCATCTTCTCCCTTTTTGTCTTCTCCACAACCACCATTCTATTCCACCTATAGTGCTATGTCAATGGCTCACGCTCATGTATTGCGTGAAGATTGAAAAAGTTTGAGAACATCAAAAGTATGAAACAATTGCTTGGCTTGTCATCGGGGTTGTGCATGATTTAAATACTTTGTGTGGTGAAGATGGAGCATAGCCAGACTATATGATTTTGTAGGGATAGCTTTATTTAGCCATGTTATTTTGAGAATACATGATTGCTTAGTTAGTATGCTTGAAGTATTATTATTTTTATGTCAATATTAAACTTTTGTCTTGAATCTTATGGATCTGAACATTCATGCCAAAATGAAGATAATTACTTATAGAAATATGTTAGGTAGCATTCCACATCAAAAATTCTGTTTTTATCATTTACCTACACCAGTAGAAAACAGGGCTTTGGTCCAGGCCGGGTCAGCCCATTAGTCCCGGTTCAGTCCAGAACCGAGACCAATGTGGGCATTGGTCCCGGTTCGTGAGCCCAGGGGGCCGGCCGGGCTACGTGGGCCATTGGTCCCGGTTCATCTGGACCTTTTGGTCCCAGTTGGTGGGATGAACCGGGACCAATGGGCCTCGCTCCTGGCCCACCACCATTGGTCTCGGTTGGTGGCTTGAACTGGGACCAAAGGCTCCCCTTTAGTCCCGGCTCATGTCACCAACTGAGACCAATGAGGTGCCTATATATACCCCTCGCTCGTGAGCAGAGCACCCCAGTGCTCTGTTTTTCTCTGGCCGAGGGGGAGAGGGCTTGGTGGTGCTCTAGCTCACCTCCTATGCACACAAGGTGTTCGATGGAATGCCCGAGCCACACTACTTAAGCTTTCTCCTCTCCAAGCTCGACCTCCAAGCTCCATTTTCCATAATATTTGTCTAGGTTTAGCGGTCCGTCACGCCCCGTCCCCGTCTTCACCGCCGTCGATCACCCGCGCCGAGCTCATCGCCGGCAACACCGTGGTGAGCCTCTTGTTTTTATCTTCTTTCTGAAAGGAAAAATATTCTTACTTGTATGTTTACATAGATACTTGTATTATTTTCTTACTTTTATTATTGCATCTTATATAGTGTGATGGTTTTAGTATCCGCCCCCGTCGGCCCTCGTCCTGTCTATGATTCGGATGTGGTATATATATTATCTTTATAACTATTGGTTCATTTATTGTTTATGAAAATTATGCCGACCAACGTGACATAGATTTTATTTATGTAGGATGTATGTGAATCGGAAATGCCAACCGACCCTATTGTCAAGAGGTTAAATTTAGTTGAAGAAGAAAACAATTTGTTGAAGGAAAAAATAAAAAAAAATTGAGGAGGAGAAGATGATATTGGAGTTGCATGTTGCGGATGTCGTCGATGATCACAAGATCAAGATGGATGCAATGCGCTTGAAGATTAGAAAGATTAGAAAATATGCCATTCATACCGAGGCTTGGTATCATTATGTCGTTGGATCAATTGTTACCTTGGTTGCGATTATGATCGCATTTGTTTTCGCATTGAAATGTTTTACATAGTTTCAATGTATGGTTTAATTAATTAGATGCTCTGGAGAGCTATATGTTGTTAGATGAGAACTATGTATGCACTTTGGTTTTAATGTGATGATGAACTTCTTTTAATTTGGACACTTAATTATATATAATGCACGCAGATGAACCGGCAATGGATGTACAGTGACAGACACACCTGCGAGTACATTAAGGGCGTGCATGAGTTTCTCGATGCGGCTGAGGCAAACAAGCAGAATGGTTTTATGTGTTGTCCATGCACTGAATGTGGGAATACGAGGTCTTACTCTAACTGGAAAATCCTTCACTCCCACCTGCTTTACAAGGGTTTCATGCCACACTATAATGTTTGGACGAGGCACGAAGAAATAGGGGTTATGATGGAAGACGGCGAAGAAGAAGAGTACCATGACAACTATGTGCCCCCTGAATACGGTGATGCTGCAACGGGGGGAGCTGGTGAAGATCAAGAGGAACCAGACGATGTGCCCAATGATGCTGCAACGGGTGAAGCTGCTGATGATCAAGAGGGACCAGTCGATGTGCCCGATGATGATGATCTCCGCCGGGTCATTGTCGATGCAAGGACGCAATGCGAAAGTCAAAAGGAGAAGCTGAAGTTCGATCGCATGTTAGAGGATCACAAAAAAGGGTTATACCCCAATTGCGAAGATGGCAACACAAAGCTCGGTACTGTACTGGAATTGCTGCAGTGGAAGGCAGAGAATGCTGTGGCTGACAAAGGATTTGAGAAGCTACTGAAAATATTGAAGAAGAAGCTTCCAAAGGATAACGAATTGCCCGATAGTACATACGCAGCAAAGAAGGTCGTATGCCCTCTAGGATTGGAGGTGGAGAAGATACATTCATGCCCTAATGACTTCATCCTCTACCGCGGTGCATACAAGGATCTGAACGCATGCCCGATATGCGGAGCATTGTGGTATAAGATCAGACGAGATGACCCTGGTGATGTTGACGACGAGCCCCCCAGGAAGAGGGTTCCTGCGAAGGTGATGTGGTATGCTCCTATAATACCACGGTTGAAACGTCTATTCAGAAACGAAGAGCATGCCAAGTTGATGCGATGGCACAGTGAGAACCGAAAGAAAGATGGGAAGTTGAGAGCACCTGCTGACGGGTCGCAGTGGAGAAAAATCGAGAGAAAGGACTGGGATGAGTTTGCAAAGGACCCAAGGAATGTATGGTTTGCTTTAAGCGCAGATGGCATTAATCCTTTCAGGGAGCAGAGCAGCAATCACAGAACCTGGCCCGTGACTCTATGTATGTATAACCTTCCTCCTTGGATGTGCATGAAGCGAAAGTTCATTATGATGCCAGTTCTCATCCAAGGCCCTAAGCAACCCAGCAACAAAATTGATGTGTACCTAAGGCCATTAGTTGAAGAACTTTTACAGCTATGGAATGGAAACGGTGTACGTACATGGGATGAGCACAGACAGGAGGAATTTAACCTTAAGGTGTTGCTGTTCGTGACCATCAACGATTGGCCCGCTCTCAGTAACCTTTCAGGACAGACAAACAAAGGATACCACTCATGCACGCACTGTTTAGATGACACTGAAAGTATATACCTGGACAAATGCAGGAAGAATGTGTACCTGGGCCATCGTCGATTTCTTCCGACCAACCATCAATGTCGAAAGAAAGGCAAGCATTTCAAAGGCGAGGAAGATCACCAGAAGAGGCCCGCCATGCGTACCGGTGATCACGTACTCTCTATGGTCAATGATTTACACTACGTAATCTTTGGAAAGGATCCCGGTGGACTAGCTGTTCCGAATGACGCTGAGGGACACGCACCCATGTGGAAGAAGAAATCTATATTTTGGGACCTACCCTACTGGAAAGACCTAGAGGTCCGCTCCTCAATCGACGTGATGCACGTGACGAAGAACATTTGCGTGAACCTACTAGGCTTCTTGGGCGTGTATGGGAAGACAAAAGATGCACCTGAGGCACAGGAGGACCTGCAACATTTGCACGAAAAAGACGGCATGCCTCCGAAGCAGTATAAAGGTCCTGCCAGCTACGCTCTTACGAAAGTAGAGAAAGAAATCTTCTTTGAATGCCTGCTCAGTATGAAGGTCATGACTGGCTTCTCGTCGAATATAAAGGGAATAATAAATATGCCAGAGAAAAAGTTTCAGAACCTAAAGTCTCATGACTGCCACGTGATTATGACGCAACTGCTTCCGGTTGCATTGAGGGGGCTTCTACCGGAAAACGTCCGATTAGCCATTGTGAAGCTTTGTGCATTCCTCAATGAAATCTCTTAGAAGGTGATCGATCCAGAAATCATACCAAGGCTAAGGAGTGATGTGGCGCAATGTCTTGTCAGTTTCGAGCTGGTGTTCCCACCATCCTTCTTCAATATCATGACGTGTGTCCTAGTTCATCTAGTCGACGAGATTGTCATCCTGGGGCCCGTATTTCTACACAATATGTTCCCCTTTGAGAGGTTCATGAGAGTCCTAAAGAAATATGTCCATAACCGCGCTAGGCCAGAAGGAAGCATCTCCATGGGCCATCAAACAAAGGATGTTATCGGGTTTTGTGTTGACTTCATTCCTGGCCTTAAGAAGATAGGTCTCCCTAAATCGCGGTATGAGTGGAGACTGACTGGAAAAGGCACTCTTGGAAGAGACTCAATAATATGCAGGGACGGATATTCTTGGTCTCAAGTACACTACACAGTTCTACAGAACTCTACCTTGGTGACCCCATATGTCGATGAACACAAGAACAGTCTGCGCTCCAAACACCCGGAGCAGTGCGACGACTGGATTACATGTGAACACATCAGGACTTTCAGCAGTTGGTTGGAAACACGTCTCAGAGGTGACAACACTATTTGTGATGAGTTGTACTTGTTGTCCAGGGGACCATCTTTGACTGTATTGACTTACAAAGGATACGAGATAAATGGGAATACATTTTACACGATCGCCCAAGATCAAAAGAGCACCAACCAAAACAGCGGTGTCCGCTTTGATGCAGCAACCGAGAGCGGAAAGGACACATATTATGGTTACATAGTGGACATATGGGAACTTGACTATGGACCTGATTTTAAGGTCCCTTTGTTTAAGTGCAAATGGGTCAATCTGTTAGGCAGCGGGGTACAGGTAGACACATAGTACGGAATGACCACAGTGGATCTGAAAAATCTTGGGTACACTGACGAACCGTTCATCCTAGCCAATGATGTGGCACAGGTTATCTATTTGAAGGACATGTCTACCAAACCGAGAAAAAGAAAAGATAAGGAAGCGAATACATCATACGATGAGCCAAAGCGCCACATAGTTCTTTCAGGAAAAAGGGACATCCTGGGAGTGGACGGCAAGACAGACATGTCTGAAGATTATGAAAAGTTTCATGAAATTCCTCCCTTCAATGTCAAGGCTGACCCAAGCATCCTGATAAACAATGAAGATTATCCATGGTTACGGCGCAATAAGCAAATGACACAAGCAAAGAAAAAGTGAAGACTTTCTCCCGCAACTATTATGATGATACCATGCCAACTTTGTAACACACGAACATGCTACCATTGTCCGTTTTGTACATGCACATGCTATGTGGGTGAAATTATGATACCATGCCAACTTTCAACTTTTTCAGAGTTCATTTGAAATGCTTTCATGTCTTATGGTTCGGCCCTCGTAATACCATGACCATTAGTCCTTGGCCCATGCCAACTTTCAACTTTCAACTTTCTAAAACTAATGGCACTGACAGAAAGTTTATAATTTTGCTCCTCGCCCCTGGCCCATGACCATTAGTCCCGGTTTGTGCCACAAACCAGGACTAAAGGGTTGGTCCTCGTTGCGGGCAGAGTTTAGTCCTACCTCGCCAACCAAAGGGGGCTCACACCGGTTTATAAGCCCTTCCCTCTTTGCCTTGTTGAGCTCCTCTGAAAGTGAAAATAGATGCCCTAATAGAGAAAAGTTTAACCTAAATTCATAGTGAACTTATCTGAAATTCATAGAAATTTACTAGGAATTTAGGTTGAATTTTCTCAATAAGCGCATCTATTCTCATTTTTTTAGTAAGTTAATCACAAACTTGTGATTCAAACAATTTTCAAAGAATTCAAATTTTAACTATTCAAATTTGAAAACTAATGGCACTAATAGAAAGTTTATAATTTTTCTAAAACTAATGGCACTAACAGAAAGTTTATAATTTTGCTAACCTAAAAGCAAACAGAATTGAAAATTAAAGCAAAAAACAAAACAAAATAAATAATGCAAAAAACATATCAAAAAACAGGAAAAAAAACTATTTTATAGTAAAGTTAATCACAAAATAAAATAAATAAAGCAACAAAGAAAACAAAAAAAACTAAAAAAGTGTTTTCAAATTTGAAAACTAATGGCACTAACATAAAGTTTATAATTTTTCTAAAACTAAAAGCAAAAAGAATTAAAAAATAAAGCAAAAAACAAAAGAAAATAAATAATGCAGAAAACAAAACAAAAAAACTGAAAAAAAATAGCAACAATAAGTATTTTGTTGTAAGTAGAAACAAAATAAAATAAATAAAGCAAGAAAGAAAACAAAAAAACAAAAAAAGTGTTTTCAAATTTGAAAACTAATGGCATTAACAAAAAGTTTATAATTTTTCTAAAACTAAAAGCATAAAGAATTAAAAAATAAAGCAAAAAACAAAAGAAAATAAATAAAGCAACAAAAAAACAAAAAAATGCCACCTACTGGGCCCGCACGGCCTGAATACGACTAGAAACCCATCCAAGGGCCAGGATTCAGGCCCGCAGGAGGCCTAGTAGGCCCACAGGCATAGCAGTGACAATTAGGCCCGTAAGCCTGTAATGGTGAGGAGCTCGAGAGGGGTGCGGCAGTGGGGCTTATAAACCACTGCGCACCCCTCTCAACTAGTGAGGTGGGACTAAACTTTCGACGCAGCAGCCGCACAAGGCCTTTGGTCCCGGTTGGTAGCACCAACCGGGACTAAAGGGGGGCATTGGTCACGGTTGGTGACACGAACCGTGACCAATGCCCCTCTTTAGTCCCAGTTGGTGCCACCAACCAGGACCAAAGGCCGCCGCTTCCCGCCCTTTGGGCTGCTGAAAAGAGGCCTTTGGTCGGCGGCCTTTGGTCCCGGTTGGTGGCACCAACCGGGACTAAAGGTGGCATTAGTCCCGGTTGGTTTCACGAACCGGGATCAATGCTCTTGCTATATATACTACACTTAGCAGTTTTCGACCAAATCACCCACTTCTCCCCCGACGCCCCCTGCTCCTCCTCGTCGCCATCGCCGCCCGACGCCCCTGCTCCTCCTTGTCGCCATCGCCACCGACGCCGTCAGGCTGCTCGCCTTCGCCGTCGCTGCCGCCACCGACGCCGTCAGGCTGATCGCCTTCGCTGTCACCGCCGCCCCCTGTGAGCACAGCCCCTCCCGTCCCGCGCCCCTGCGCCCCTGTCCTGCGCGGCCGCCGCGCCGCCGCCCCTGCCTTGCGCGGCTGCCGTGCGCCGCCCCTGCCCTGCGCTGGCGCCGCACGCCGCCCAGCCGCCACTGCCCTGTCAGGCCGGCGACGCCCCCTCCCCCGATCTGTTTTTTCATGTATATATGGTGTTTTTTTCAGATTATACGTATATGTGTGAGTATATGATTGTATGTATATATGTGCTCTGTTTATATATATGTTCATGTATATATGCAAAAGATAGATGCTTGTTATATATATATATATGCTTGTTTTTTATATATATGTAATGATTTTTTTATAGAATATGATGTTTTTTTCATAGATGATCCCATATATGATGTATGCACGAATGTGGATGAAATATAATGTTCTTTTGTTCATAGAACATGATGTTTTTTTAATTCATAGATTTTTTTTGTTCATGATCAGGCGGGACGTTGAGGGATAATAGATGTATTTTTTCAGAATTTTCTATCGTGCATAGACGGATTTTAGACCACGGGAGCACCCCCTCCCTATCGTTGCAAATTTTGCTAAGTGATATTAATAAAGGAAGCAAAAGAAGGATAGGGAAGAAGAAAATAAGAAGAGGAAAGAAAGAACAAGAGGAGAGGAAGAAAAGGAGAAATAAATAAGAAGAAGAAAAAAGAAGAAAAAGAAGAGGAGAAGAAGAAAGGAATAATGGATAAGAAGAGAAAATAGAATTGGGAACTAGGGTAGAGGGTCGAGGTTTTGAGGGTTCTATAGGGTCGAGGGATCGAGGGTCGAGGGTTCCAGGGTCGTCTAGGGGTCGAGGGTTCCAGGGTCGTCGAGGGTTCGAGGGGTCTAGGGTCGCCAAGGGGTCGAGGGTCGTCGAACATGAGAGGAAGAAGAGGATAAAAAAGAAGAGGAATAAGAAAAAAAAGAGGAGAAGAAAGAATATAGGAGAAGATCTCCTCTATTCTTTCTTCTCCTCTTTTTTTCTTCTTCTTCCTCTTTTTTTTATCGGGAACGAGGGTCGTCGAGGGTCGCCGAGCGGTAGAGGAGAAACCATAAGTAGAAAGTATCATCGGTGTGAGATACATGTACCGTCATTGTCGGACACTACATCAACGTCCCACAAGTGGCGCGGGCTTCGATGCCCACGTCACTTGTGGGACGTGGATGTAGTGTCCGACACCGACGGCCACATGTATCTCACACCCACGATACTTGCTATTTAGGGTTTCCTCTACCGTTCGACGACCCTGACCCTCGACGACCCTCGTTTCCGATA
>NC_041390.1:55223891-55227613 GCF_002162155.2 Triticum dicoccoides | reverse complement strand
TTTTCTTCTTCTTCTCTTTTTTTCTTCTTCTTCCTCTTTATTTTATCGGAAACGAGGGTCGTCGAGCGTCAGGGTCGCAGAGCGGTAGAGGAAACCCTAAATAGAAAGTATCGTCGGTGTGAGATACATGTGGCTGTCGGTGTCGGACACTACATCCACGTCCCACAAGTGGCGCGGGCTTCGACGCCCACGTCACTTGTGGGATGTGGATGTAGTGTCTGACACCGACGGCCACATGTATCTCACACCCACGATACTTTCTATTTAGGGTTTCCTGTACCGCTCGGTGACCCTCGACGACCCTCGTTCCTGATAAAAAAAAGAGGAAGAAGAAAAAAAAGAGAGGAGACGAAAGAATAGAGGAGTTCTTACTCCTCTATTCTTTCTTCTCCTCTTTTTTTTCTTCTTCCTCTTCTTTTTTTATCCATGAAGCGTTGTCGAGGCCACCCCAAACCCTAGAGAAGCAGCGTCGAGGCCACCCCAAACCCTAGAGAAGCAGCGTCGAGGCCACTAATTAATATTAGTTCTACGTTTGCCACTAATATATCCATCTGTCATGTTTGAATAATAATTGCCATGTTGTCAATATTTGTAGAAACTATGGACACCGCCCGAGACGAAGTACAAGAAGAGTTGTTGGGGGACATAATCGCACGAGGAAGTGATGCCGTCTGCTCGTTGTTTCTCAACGACACCGATGGTCTGGAAGCAGCTGGCTATGATTATGATGGCTCCGGTGACCTAATGCCGGTGCAAGAAGGAGACCGTGAGGACAGCTCCGGTGACCCAATGCCGGTGCAAGAAGGAGAATGTGATGACGTCTCCGGTGACCGAACCAAGTCCGGCCAGGTATATATATTAGTTAAGCTTCTGCTGACTAGCTAATTGATGCATTCATTGTTTTGGTATGTACACATATTAATTAAGTCTTTGTTCTTTTTTCTAGCCCTCCGGATCGAGCACAACTTCGGTAAAGAGACGAGGCCCAAAGAAAAAGTTGAGCTCGGATGAAAAGTTTGAGATCATAGCAATCGCGCCCGATGGCCAACCGATTGAACCCCTCTGGACAAAGAGCGCATTTGTTGCTCAGTGCGGGGTTTTGGTTAGGGACAAGATCCTAATCAGCATCCAGCAATGGTTTAAGCTGGCTACAGAAGACCCTGAGGTGTCTTATGTCAATGATATGCAGAAAAATGATCTTTGGATTGAGCTGAAGTGAAATTTCACCCTACCGCCAGAGGATAATCCAGAGAAGCCAGTTAAAGAGCAATTAATCAAGTCTTTTTCTCTTAAGAGGATGGCAGAACTATTCAGGAGGTGGAAGAAAGATCTAAATAAGTTTGTCGAAAATAATGAGACACCCGAATTCAAGGGCAGATATGAGAAGATCAGAGATCACTGGCCCGCATTTGTGGCCCACAAGACATCGGAAAAGAGTAAGAAGATGTCGGCGACAAACAAGCAAAATGCTGCGAAGAAGAAGCATCACCATCGCACGGGGTCAGGTGGCTACCTCGTAGCCCGGCCTAAGTGGGCCAAGACTGAGAATGATCTGGTTGATAAAGGGATCGAACCAGAGACAATTAACTAGCCAGACCGTTGCCGGACTTGGTTCTTCGGGGCTGGCGGAACCTTGGACCCTGTAACAGGGAAGTGCATTTGGACGAACGATCAAATGGACATACCAGTTAGGAAGCTTCAGCAGTATATCGAAGCAGCACAGCAAGGGACGTTCTTTCCAGACAGAGAGAACGACGAGCTCACAATGGCCCTCGGGAATCCTGAGCACCCTGGACGGACACGAGGCATGCCAGGCTCCATTCCGTGGAAGGTTGGGTTTCTGGACGCAGGCGGTTACAAATCCCATGAGAGGAGGAAAAAAGTGCAGCAGACCCAAATGCAGGCACTGCAAGCAAGGGTACAAGCGATAGAGGAATGAGAAGCAAATCGCAGCAAACGTACTGCCGAAGCTTCCCCTGAAGCTACCCCGCCATCTCAGCAGAGAAGCAGTGTGGCTTCCACCGAGCTACTTCAGCCGGAGCATGCCTTGACGGCTCCTGCCAGCTATCCCGTGGATGCTATCACGGAGTCTCAAAATTGCCACCTTATGACGCAATGGATGAATTTGAAGGTCAAGGCGGTTGTTGGCTCTGTTTATCCTACTGAACCCGGTGCAACTTTTCACTACCGGCCGATTCCAGAAGGATATGCTAGGGTGATGGTGGATGAAATAACGGAGGGATTTGAGGACCTCCGGCTTGACCACCCTACCGGTGAAGGGGAGACTAGGCTGGGGTCTACTCTGAAGACTCCATGCCTATGGCGGAAGGAGCTCATCAACCTTCCGAACTAGACGCCTCCGCCTCCTCCTCCTCCTCCGGCAAGTCAGGGCACTCCACCTCCTCCACCGCCTCCTCCTCCGGCGAGTCAGGGCACTCGGCCTCCTCCACCGCCTCCTCCTCCGGTGAGTGACGATCAGGGCACTCGACCGGCTCCTTCTCCAGCACATGGCGGCACTCCGCCTCCTTCTCCGCCAGCCTCCTCCTTCTCCGCCTCGTCAGCAAGGGCGGAAGAGACCTGCCGCCGCTCCGGCTGCTCCAGCGCGTCGTAGTCCTTCTCCTCCGCCTCGTAAGCAAGTAAAGAAGACAGCCGCTCTGTCTGCTCGGTCGGCGTCTAGCAGTACAGCCAGAGGCGGGAGGACATACAGATTCGGTCCTTCTCTGAAGACTCCAGAGAAGTTACCATACGAGAGGATCCCGGAGGAGAACGTGAAGATCGCGCGAACGGAAGTGGATGACTTGTTTCAAGGGTTGAAAGCAAAGAGACATCCACCTCCGGAGGAGAAGGTAGATCCGGTGAAAGCGAAGCGCACTCTGGCTGCCCTGACAAAACCACCCAAGTCTCCGCCGAAAGGAAACTATGAGCGCATTATTGGAAAGGAATTTGTCGAAGCAGAGCAGTCGGGAAGTACTGTCAGTGATCAAAGGTTGATAGAACGACGATCTGGGAAACAAATTGCCCAGCTCGGCGAACAAGCGAAGCAATCGTGCCCCCCGCTCAAGGTGCCTAGCGACAACGTCGCTAATGATCCGAGGATGGTGCCCGGTTATAGCAATCTTGCCGATTACCTGCCCGACGATGTACATTATGAACCCATGGAGGTGCAGATACAAAGATACAAGTACGGGAATCCTCTCATCAAAGATGAAAGATCTCTATCAACGATGATGCGAAGATTGCATGATTGGTACTTGAAAATCTGCAGAGACTCTGGGGGGAGGAGTACTTTGTATGTGAAAGTTAAAAAGGAGCATGACCTCGTTGGAATTGAACTGTTGCCTATTCCATTTGAGGAGTTCTTTCAGTTTTTCAATCAATTGGCCCTCGATAAAACAATGGTCACCTGCTACTGTCTGTAAGTAGTACTACTTCTCTCATTAAGTCTCTCTATACAGCTCAGCTCTTTCATTGCATGTATTTATAATCATCCTCACTATATTATGCAGATTGAAGATCGTCGAATTGAAGAAAAGACAAGTCGGTGATATTGGGTTCATTAACACATATCTCATAGATGCAACTCAGGTTAAATTTCATGCCGCAGATACCGAGGCCAACTTTCTACGATCGTTGGTAATAAATGAAAACAAAGATATAATACTCTTTCCTTACAACTTCAAGTGAGTGTTACTGTCTTGTGCATATTCGGTTTCCCTTATATA
>NC_041390.1:55222446-55223500 GCF_002162155.2 Triticum dicoccoides | reverse complement strand
TTATAGTAATGTAATTGATGAGTTATGCATGTGTGTGCAGTTACCACTATATTCTCCTAGAGATTAAGCTTGAGCAGGGACTAGTAACTATCTTAGACTCAAAACGAAAAGATCCCCAGGACTATGCGGACATGACTCAAATGCTCGAGAAGTAAGTTAAATCGATCATTATCCACCATATCAGCAACTTTGTTCATTTCCTGATATATCAAGTAATTGTTTTCTTTGTCTGGCAGGGTTTGGAAAAAATTCTCCAAAAAAGCTCCAGGACTCTCGAAGAAGATGCAATTTAGACACCCGAAAGTAAGTACTATAGTATCATGTTCCACGCATCTCCTATTGATTTGGCATTCTTGCTTATCAGTTTGATTGACCTCTATTTCTTGTAAAGTGGTTGTGGCAGGAAAAAGGGAATGATTTCTATGGATACTACGTTTGTGAGTCCATCCGCCACACGACCTGTGAGCGGGGCTACACTAACGAACAATATGAAGTACATAAATAACAACATTCACAATTTTATTTTATTACCATCATTTGTGTTGAGTTTCATTCATTCATATATATATGTATTGACCCCCTTCTTCAAATTAGATGTTTCGGAAGCGGGATGAACTCCTAGCACCAGCTCGCATGCGAGCAATTCAAGAGGAATTGGCGGCATTCTTTCTTGACCACGTGATCGCTGAAGACAGAGAATACTACGTGGACCATGAGTCTGTATGATAATATTTGTAAGAGATAATTATTGTATATATGTAGCCGGTAGTGTAGGATAGATATACGAGAACTTGTTGTTCGACCAATCTCTCGGAGAAGGAGAGGTGGTCGATATCACTTCTCTCTGTATGCATATATGTTCAATACGATCTTATGTTTCCTTCGTTTGCTTACTAGCTAGCTAGCATGTCTAGTCCTCTCTATACGTATGTATAGTACGTAGCGTCGACCAAGCACGGACATAAGAGAGGACACTTCTCTCTATTAATTATAGCTGGCTAACACAATATATGAAACACCTAAATTAACCCCCCAAAACCCCCAAAACCCCCAA